>NW_027509183.1:1540000-1587500 GCF_051911475.1 Siphateles boraxobius
CCAAAAAATGATTCAGACAAGTATGTGTAAAGAAATATTGTTTCAAAATCGTCATAGTATTTACAGGGTTCTCAAGTTTTATCAAAAGCTTAGAGTGAGATCACATGTGGTTAGGGGAGGAGCCCTAATGAAGCCCCGCCCCCACCGCGGCCCCAATTTTACGGATTGTTCAGAATTAACCAGCACAAATTGAAATTATAACAATTGGTAAATCTGATAAATAACAGAGCAATTCATCACATCAAATATACTCTATAATGTTATATTTCAAAATTACAAATATACAAAAATGACAAAAATATAACAAATTGCTTCAAACAGTTTGAAAAAACAAATCTTTTTTTCATTTTGAATGTGTCTAACTTAGTCGAAATGGTATAATGATTTATTGTGTGATATAAAATATTACCCAGATCGTTCTGCTTTAATACATGTAGCCTTAATGTAACTAGAAAGACGATTAATACAGTATAATATATAATTTAAAATAAAATGAAGAAATACATCTTCATTCCTTCCCATACCCACTAACATTTCCCTTCGTTTCAGATAACGTAAGCTAGACAAACTGAGCCGAAGCTTCTGGCCTGGTTCCAGAGTAGTTGTACAGTTTTTGACTGCATCAATAATAATGTAAACGATAGGCTATAAATTAAATGCTCTAGCCTAAAAATGTTAGACGAGCTTTCTCCAAATGTACCTTCTCCATCACGACGTGTGTTCGCACGATGTTGTTGGTTAGCTAGTAACGAACGTACAGTGGCCGAGAATGTTCCGTCAGCTTCCGTGTGTTCGCGCACATGTTACCTAGTAACGAACGCAATGTGGCCGAGAATGTTCCGTCATATTCCTTGTGTTCACGCACATGTTGCCTAGTAACGAACGTACAGTGGCCGAGAATGTTCCGTCAGCTTCCGTGTGTTCGCGCACATGTTGCCTAGTAACGAACGCAATGTGGCCGAGAATGTTCCGTCAGCTTCCGTGTGTTCGCGCACATGTTACCTAGTAACGAACGTACAGTGGCCGAGAACATTCCGTCATATTCCTTGTGTTCGCGCACATGTTGCCTAGTAAGTTACTAGGCAACATGTGCGCGAACACAAGGAATATGACGGAACATTCTCGGCCACTGTACGTTCGTTACTAGTAACGAACGTACAGTGGCCGAGAATGTTCCGTCAGCTTCCGTGTGTTCGCGCACATGCTACTTAGTAACGAACGTACAGTGGCCGAGAATGTTCCGTCAGCTTCCGTGTGTTCGCGCACATGTTGCCTAGTAACGAACGTACAGTGGCCGAGAATGTTCCGTCAGCTTCCGTGTGTTCGCGCACATGTTGCCTAGTAACGAACGTACAGTGGCCGAGAATGTTCCGTCAGCTTCCGTGTGTTCGCGCACATGTTACCTAGTAACGAACGTACAGTGGCCGAGAATGTTCCGTCAGCTTCCGTGTGTTCGCGCACATGTTGCCTAGTAACGAACGCAATCTGGCCGAGATGCGTGCTGGCGGCAGGAAACTTCATGTTTCAAACTTCTGTGCCTCGTATCCACAGTATTCCTGCGCCCCATGACGCTTTGCGCGAATTATGGGTGTAACTTCCGTTAAGCTGTAAACAATCAGTGAAAGATAGCTCTGGACGCAATAATATATTTTTAAACCGTGTACGATGACATTACATTATTCTACTTACCCTTCAACCATTGAACATTAAAAGGATATTTAAAAGTGTAAAAGCATAAACAAGGTACTTTCAACAGACCATGAATAATCTATGAAAAAGTATCTTTCCACAGCAAAATCGGTGGTAATCTGTATATTATGTAATATACGTTGCCTTAATAATAAAAAAAAATGTTTTACTTCAGCATTGCGTGATACTATTTTAAAGTGATTTCAGTCATTTTGACAGAAAATAAATTGTATTTACCTGTGAAACCAAACCTGGAAAGAGACGTGCAGGATTTGGGGAGTAACGTTATTCCAGTGAATACATCGTAAATTAAATCGGGAGAACAGACCACAAATGTGCAGTATATGTTGACCTTTATCATACTACTACAGCGAAATTCAAAAGTAAAAAAGAAAATAATCATGAGGAAAAGAATGCAGAGCTCTGAACTATAGATATTCTTGTTAAAACCTGTCACGTTAAAATACCAAGTGTTACGTTATTCTCATGTTATTCTTAGATAAAACATGAAAGAAAACTGATAGCTCATTAAGTCAAACTGACGGATCAGCTTTATTTGTAGGGCAATCTTATGATTTGAAATGATTCGTTTCAGTCTTTTTGAATGGGAGTTCCCCAAACCGGAAGTGCCACCCATAATTCAAAACGCAGTAAGCTCGTCAGGAATAAGGTGGATACAACGTTATATATAAAGCTTGCAGGACAACTTGGTTGGCATTGCCTTTTCAGCGTGAGAAATACACGGTGTGGCGTGTGAGCGTGTGAATTGGTTGAATTGCGTGTCTCGCGGCCAATGCGTGAGACTTGAGAACCCTGTATTTATTTTTTGTCCGTATCACACGGCCCTAATCAGAATTACACTTGAACAGATTCACAGCCAATGGAAACGTAGGGGTTCACTGTTGTTCGACTAACACACACATTGCATCTTTATGTGTGATTTATGGTGTGTATGTTCACGTTTACACACATGACCTTGCTGTAAGTCACATTGAGCCTGTAGTAAAGTCAGTGTTGTGATTAGTCATGCGGAAACTTTTATCTAGTCATGCAGTTCCAGGAAATGAGGAACGGACGAAATCTCCAGATCTGTCGAGTCGACTAATTCATATACGATCATTTATAGGTTATATACAGTGAGATATAATAATGTAAATCACATTAGTTGGTTTTGCAACGAATGGGTGGATTTTAAATAATTTTACTACTTTTATTTGACGGGATGTTACATATTCTGATATTATTTCTCTCTAATTGAAATGCTTCTGTTTTCTTGGAAATATCGTTTTAACTGGTAATCAGACTATTGTTTTTCACTGTCAATTCATGTACGATGGATTTGATTAATTCGGTGATGTTTTTTCCTTCCGTTTAATGGGCAAATCAGTATAACAATACTTTCACACTTCATCACGAATCGACTAACTTTAGCTCTTTACTTCCATGCTGTTCGTTTGTCTCCGTGTAAATAATCAATAAAGTTGAAAATTTCAAGAGTTTGAGTCTGATATATAAAAACTACGTAATGCAACATCTTTACTCATGCAAACACTCTTTTTGTAGAATTTGCAATAACAAGCAAATGTGTGAAACTTTATCTGTAACCGCTGTCAATATTTATAATCCAAATGAGGAACGTTCGCAGCTTTAACGAAACCTTTCGGATTCAGTTTTAGGATGTGACACTTTGAGGTCTGACCTCGGGTCAGTAACGCTGTAATGATTCGTGGGAGAGTCAGGGTTGGGTTGTGGAAACTCAAGGTCAGTCGTGCTGATGTGTGTGTGTGTGTGTGTGTGTGCTGCTCTCCTTCACCTCTCCTCTTCCTCTTCCCATCTTCCTCCCGTCACATCCATCCGGTCTGGAGCTTCTTATCAAACTCTCATCAAAGCTTATGATTCAACTGTCATTTCAATATCTAATTGTACAATGAGTACATTGCAGATAATTTGATTGAATCTCAGTTTAAAGCTGCAGTGTGTCATTTCTGAAAAATGGGAATCACAGGGCCTTTTGTCACACAAAGCAATCGCTTGGTCTCAGAAGACTTCCAGTATTCCAGTATAAATATCTAAACATTTTTAAATCAAGATGCATTTTCTGGAGAAGCAAAATGACTGAAGATATTAAGTCTTGCTTGATATAAAATTTTATCAAAATTATTTAAATGCCGAAATTATCTGTCAATTGGAACAGAAAAATAATCTTGTTTTCCCTATGAATTAAGTTTATTTTTCTGACCCCACTGACAAATTAAATCTTTCATTAAAGTCCCCCTGTAGTCAATAATTGACCCTTCGCTAAGCCACGCCTGAAAACCGCCACTGGCCAATCATATCTTAGCAACCGTAAATAGGCGCGGGAGGTTTGGCAAGCTTTCGAGTGAGGGAAACATGCCGAAGCGTTGTGCGAATGGATTGTGCAAATCTGATACCCGGAATCCTAAAAGTTTGGACGGGGGAGTGGAATTTTTTTCCTTCCCGAAAATCTAAAAGCCGAGGGGAGAAATTAAGTGCGTGGATCAAGCAGTATGGGAGACCCCATTCACAACTACATGTCCACAGGATTAACAAAAACACCTATTGCTTGGAAATAATGACGTTTTTTTGTTCATAATGCATATATTTTAACGTAAAATAAGACTATTAAAGACAAGACGGAGGCTCACTTACATACTTTAAAATATATTTCAGCATTTTGTTAATCGAGGCCTACTACCCCTGACTGAGTAACTTTAACCCAATCCGATCGCGGCTCTCCCGGTTTAGTGTTATTCCACAAGATTTATGGATAAACTGTTTGATTTATAATTATTAGATTATTTTCAAATTTCACTTACCCTGCTGTGCACGAACATAGCTGTTCCTCAATTTGTGTGTTTCCCGTTTTGAATGGTCAGCGTATGAGGCGGTTGCTGCTTGCACTGGGACTGACGTTATAGGCTTTCGCTTTAATTTTTATGAAATTATTCTCTAATCGGTTGCATATTATGTCGTGGATATATCCCTCGAATGCATACTGCAGTCTTTTTTGTCTTGCTCTCTCAGATATTTCACAAGTTCGCCAAAAATTATTAATTATCTCTTTGGGAATGTCTGACACCGGTGCATACACACTGTAATAGACGTGCCAGGCGCGAAAGCTTGCCAGGCATAGCAACAGTAAGTAGGGAGGGCGGGGCTTAGCGAAGGGTCAATTGTATCCCTTAAAACTCATCCTTAATCACCAAAATTTAAATTTTAAGTGTTTTTTCCTTTAATAAAATTTATTCATGTCTTAAAATATCTTGAATGTAACTCGACACCCTTGCCTCATTTAGTATACGCGGTTCTATGAATATGCAAATGAGCCCCGCCTCCACTCACTCACTCACTCAGAGATCCACTCGTTGACGATCACACGTTGATCTGATTGGTTAAAAGGTAGTTTGTGACGTCAGAAACACCAGCGATTTCAAACCGTGTTTTTGAGACTGTCTTTGGTTTCACTGCAGTTTTAAGGAGAAAATACTCAGCAATGCTGTCGACTTATGAATTTACACATGATTTGTCTTAGAGCATATTAAAAACACCACATAGACACATAAACAACATGCTGGATTTTCACCACTGGGGGATTTTAAACAAGTCTTAATATCATCAGTAATTTTGCTTCTCCAGGAAATATATCTTGATTTAAGAATGTTAAGACATTTGTGCTGGAAAACAAGACATGTTTTGCAAAGTGAGAACAGGGTTGATAAATGAGTAAAGTTTTTTACATTGACATTTTAATGCATTTGGCAGATGCTTTTATCTTGCACTGCATTAGCTCACTGTATTAGTTCTTCATCAGCTCTCTCTCTTTCTTACAGGCACAATGCGACCCGTCCAGCGCAATTTCTACGACCCGTCCTCGTCTCCGGGAAAGGGTATCGTGTGGGAATGGGAAAACGACTGTGGATCCTGGACTGCTTATGACATGGAGTTGTGCGTGAGCATCCAGAATGCGTACGAGAAGCAGCACCCCTGGCTGGACCTGAGCTCGCTGGGCTTCTGCTACCTGGTGGATTTCGATGGGATGTCCCAAACCAACCGGCAGAGTCAGAGAAAGCGGCGCATTCGTCGGCGGATGGACCTCGCGTATCCGCTAATCGCCGGATCAATCCCCAAATCCCAGTCCTGGCCCGTGGGCACCAACTCGGGAACCCCGTGCACATGCCAGCAATGCATGCTGGTCCACAGCACACGGGCCGCGTCAAACGCCATCTTGGCTCTTCAACAGAGACGACGACTCTACGGGACGGACCCGACGAGTGCTGTCGTCAGGCAGAGCAACACCTTCGCTGGCTCCTCCCTCTGGTCGCCCACGACGACTGTTGCTAGGGGACACCATAACAACATAAAGATGGGTGGAGGTGGAGGTGGGAAGATGGAGATGAACGGGGGGAGTTTCTCCTGCGTTCCTCCGCTTGTGACGCTTCCCACCAATCACACGCTTACTATTAACGGGCAGAATAATCTGAACCGGCCGGGAACGCAGCGGATCACGGTGACTACGAGCAGAGGATCCATTCCTCCAGGGTAAGAGATGTTCTATCTATCGTTCTATCTATCGTTCTATCTATCGTTCTATCTATCGTTCTATCTATCGTTCTATCGTTCTATCTATCTATCTATCTATCTATCTATCTATCTATCTATCTATCGTTCTATCATTCTATCATTCTATCATTCTATCATTCTATCATTCTATCATTCTATCATTATTTCTATTGATAGATAGATAGATAGGTTTATGTATGATTCATTTGAATATCTTTATTTTGAGCTGTTTGCACTCTTTTTGCATCACTTTTCTTTGTTTATTGATGCTTTTCAGTTTTGTAGAGATTGATCGCCTTGAACAGGGAAATAATCAATAGTGTCCTTTTGGACAGTGACAGTGAATCCGTCAAACACACTGTGAAACACACACACACACACACACACGCACATGCGCGTGCTCACACACTCACATTCTCTCTCTCTCTCTCTCTCTCTCTCTCTCTCTCATATATACACACATGCTCACAGACTCTCGCTCACACGCACATTCTCTCTTTCTCTCTCTCTCATATACACACACACACACACACGCACACACGCATTGCTGCTGTAGTGCATCTATAAATCTTGTCCTTTCCTCTGAGCGTGTGAAAATCATTGTTTGAGTGTGTCTTTGGTCGAGTTAAACCGTATCCGAGTGTGTGCGTGTGTGTGTGTGTGTTTGTGTGAATCGTTTGCCATCCAGGCTGTGATACACAGGGGGAAGATGAATAATGGATCAAGGCAAAACGGAGCCTCAGCAGAGAGAGACACACACACACACACACACACACACACACACACACACACACACACACACACACACACACACACACACACACACACACACACACACACACAGTAAGGCACCTAATGAAGGGGTGTAAATCCTAGGAAATGTGAAGTTGCGATGAAACCACATCTCTGAACCCACAAACACACTTCAGCAGAAACACAGAGAGCAGCGCAGAGACGAAGAGAGCGAGAGAGAAAGAGTGTAAAGACAGATAAGTTTGCATTGTTCCCAGGCGAGCGGTTCCACACACAGGATGAGCGTGGTTCACACACACAAACACACACACACACACACACACACACACGCAGATAGCACGGTATAAACAAGCATCACGTGCAGTGAACACCGCTGTCGATCTCTCAGCTGTGTGACATGAACACTCGCACAGACAGAACAGCTTTAGTGAACATCTCTCATACTGTAGGTTTTCATACTAATGCGATTACATTGTCTATTCAATACCCAGATGGTCTGGCTAACAATTTGCTGTTTAACAGGTTTCACTCTGTCTGAAACTATTTTCACCCTTTTTACAGCGGCATTTACCCCTAATAAATAATAAATACTGATAAATCCTTGTCTGACAATGAAGATATACAACCTGAGAATCATTTTCCCGGACAGTATTCCAGCAATCATGTTGTGTTTTATGTTCTTCCTCCGTACCTTTGTCTTGTATTCCAGTACAAAAATCAAAAAATTCCTAAATCAAGATACATTTGCTTTAGAAGCAAAATGACTTGATAAATGTTTAGATATTTGTAGTGGAAAAAGACAAAAATACTAGGCTAGAAACTAATTTTTTGCAGTGCATTCAGCTGTTAAGAATCTTTTTTATTATTATTGAGGTGTAAAATTTACAGCAATATCTGGTTTAGTCAGAATTCACAAAAATATCAGTGCTAACAGGAAACGGAGCACGTAATCAGCTGTTAAGAATCAGACAATGCAATTTTCGCGAATGAATCTTTTCAAACGGCTCAGTTTGATTCATTCGCTCAGTTCACTCACGCACTGAACAGTTTCTAGCAGTTACATTGAAATAATACCAGGATACTTTTACAACAGAGAACAAAAAGAGCATCAGATGAAGTGATTTTTACCTGCAATCCCTTTTAGGAAATGTCTTCTATCGTTTGTCAGCAATGAAGTTATTGTACATGCAGCTTGTGAATGTCTCTATATAGATAAAGACCATTTATATCTCATATTAATAACAGGGTCAAAAGAAAAGTATCAACATATGGGTACAGTTGTTTTTTGATGATGAAAGGCTTTAGAAACACTTCTGGTTATGATGTTTTGAGGAAATTGTGTGTGATTTTGCACCGCCACTAGAGGCCGCAGTCGGACAGATTCTGATGCCACAAACTCACTATTGTAAGTGATCTATATTTCTATAGTTTTCACCAAAACACCCTAATTCAGTTTCCTTCTTGACTGCAAAAACTCAACTCATTTATGCAATTCACTTTTCACTGAACATGAACGTTTGTGAGATTAATTTAATCTGAAGAGTTTTGAGGTTAGTGAGTGGCAGTGATCTGTGTATTTATTTTATTTTGCATATTAATGTTTTCATGTCTATTTGTTAATGTGAGCTTTGTGAATGCAGTAATTAATTTAGTTTTGTATAGTAGCGAACGTTTTAATATTGAAGTTAAAAATTAAAGTGAGACCCGTTAGAATTAGGGCATCTGGTTTATCTTATCTTATCTTATCTTCGTTGTCATTACTTAATAATTACATGGATCCGATGTACGTTTAACCCTAACATCTTCATTATTCATCATAACAAAACAAAAAAATGATTCTGCTCAATTGGCCTATTGATTACGTTGTGTTCTGTTGTGTTATGTTGTGTTAGTGTGTTTGTGTTGTGTGTTTGTGTTGTTGTATTACAGTATGTTATGTTGTTTTGTGTTGTGTTTTGTTTGTTGCGTTAGTTGTGTTACAATGTTATGTTGTGTTACAGTATGTTGTGTTAGTTGTTACAGTATGTTGTGTTAGTTGTTACAGTATGTTATGTTGCATTATGTTATGTTGTGTTGTGTTACAGTATGTTATGTTGCGTGTTATGTTGTGTTTGTTGTTACAGTATGTTCTGTTGCGTTTTGTTATGTAGTGTTATATGTTGTGTTGTGTTACAGTATGTTATGTTGCGTGTTATGTTGTGTTTGTTACAGTATGTTCTGTTGCGTTTTGTTATGTTGTGTTATATGTTGTGTTGTGTTGTGTTACAGTATGTTATGTTGTGTTACAGTATGTTATGTTGTGTTAAAGTATGTTATGTTGCGTTATATGTTGTGTTACAGTATGTTATGTTATGTTGTGTTGTTAGTGTTGTGGCGTTATGTTATGCTGTGTTGTGTTACAGTTTCGTTATGTTGTGTTACAGTATGTTATGTTATGTTGTGTTAGTGTTATGTGGCGTTATGTTATGCTGTGTTGTGTTAGTTTCGTTATGTTGTGTTACAGTATGTTATGTTGTTTGTTGTTTTACAGTATGTTGTTATGATATTATGTTGTTGTGTTATGTTATCATCATAATGTAATCAATAGGGTAATGTAATTTAAGCGATTATTCGACTAATCGCATATGTGTATTAATAACCCAAATCATAACAATGAGCCTTTAATTGCCTATACTGTACATAGCCTAATCAGCGCTCAAGCGCCGCATAAAGCGTGCCAGCGTACCGGCAGTAATGATTATGAATGTGTCGTGAAAAAAACAGCGAGGAGACTATAAACATTTTAATAATTTATAGATTTCTGTGTTTTGGTCTGCAGTGATGAAGTTGACGATGCTAACTCGTCATCTGCGCAGAAGTGCACGCATCTATATCACGCTTCATTACATAATCTGAGAATAATTGTTTTCCATATGAATCGGTTCATTAAAATAGATGCTCAGACGTATTTCTCAAGTCTGTGAGGAAAGTTCATGGTTATTTTTTGATGCGCTCAAGTTCACAGAGACGAGGCGGCAGAAAGCACGATGTTTAGTTATTGTGAGTGCACACAAACACAAATGACTTATTCGACATTTTTGGTCTTACTTCAAGAGTAGCCTGAGTATTTTAAGTTAAATGCATGTGATCACGCTAGCGCCACACGTCATGCAGGAAGAGTGCTAATAGCTTCCAGAATAGACTGTAAAAAAATATGGACGCAGTGTCCGTGACGTCACCCGTAGGTTTCTGAAGACCGTTTTTGAAGCCTAAAGTGGGCGTAGCCGACCGTCGCCATCTTGGCAGCACGTCACAAACACGGCAGAGATGCCAAGTTTAGTGGCTGGAATTAATTTATTTTTACAGTCAGACAATTAGCTGAGGAAACGTGACGGCTAACAGACAAACGGCTAATGATGACTTATGGCCACAGCAGCGGCAATCCACCTGTCACTCAAAAGTGGACACACCCTTAATAATGCAGAAATTTAAGGCTTAAAGGGATAGTTCACCCAAAAATGAAAATTTGTCAGTATTTATTCTCCCTCATGTTGTTCAACCCCGTAAGACCTTCGTTCATCTTCGAAACACAAATTAAGATATTTTTGATTAAATCTGAGAGCTGGATCACTCCTCCATAGGCTTCTAAGGGATTGAAACTTGTTCCCCGTAAAGTTATTAGAGACATCGTTAAAATAGTCCAAGTGACTACAGTGGCTCAATATTAAAGGAGCTGTATGTAAGAAATTTATTTCAATTAATCATAAAATGGCCCTGATATGTCACTAGACATTATGAAATCATGTTCATTTCAAATACTTATATCACTGACAACAGTAGTCCGGCCAGGATATTGTCATTTAAAAAGTGAAGTTGCAGCCCTCAACTGATGTTGATGTTGTCATGTTGTGTTTTGGTCTGATGCGTCACCCTCCACCTATCCACCAATCACGAAGTCAGTAGTGTTGCGACGTCCGGATTGCCAGCTCTGCTCTAGTTACCACAGCTGCAGCTACAAACGTGTTGGAATCAGATAAAAAAAAAATGTCTAACGTTGTGAAACCAAAAAAAAAAAACTTGTTATGAATCCGAAATACTTTGTGACAAAGGATCTGTATAGCAGATGCCTTTGAAAGATGGAGACGGCTGAAAACTGAGAAGAATTTCTGGACAGGTAACTAAGATTTATCTATGTTTGGCTAACTTGTACTTGATGTAAATGGAAATTTCAAATATTCATGACAGTCGAACAAAGTTATGCATGTTCGTGCAAAGTAACGTTACGTTAGCTCATATGGAGGAGGTGGGTCATCGAATTGAAAAGGTAAGGAATTGTTTGTGTAATAAAAACGGCGAGTCGTCATTGCTAATATTAGCAATGGATTATCAGAGCCCGTTTCTCTGTCATTATGCTGAGATGCTGAGGAAAACAACATTAGCACGCCCGTTATTGTTTATCATGCAAGTTCTACAGCCAAAAATAATAGAATGACGTAATCTTTCACATCACATATTTTAGCGTTATGGACGTGTACTGCAGGTTAAGTTAAAAAATCTCTCTTATAGCGTCAGCTAAATGAATAGCTGTATCTTTGATATCGGTTACACACAGTGACAGAGGCTTGAGCTTGTACTTACGTTAATGAGGAGGGAGAGGGGATACAGCGCTCTACAGTCATTTGAAAGTGATTGCAGTACCAGTTTTGGCCACATTCTTACATACGGCTCCTTTAAGTTTATCAAGCGACGACAATACTTTTTGTGCGCAAAAACAAACAAAAATAACGACTTTATTTCAATTATTGATGTCCTTCTGTGTGCCTCGAGTGAGTTCACTAGTGTAACAGCGCAGCGCTTCTGTGTTGTACGTCACACGCATCACACACATGACCAGCGTCGGCCAATAGTGAGCCTGCGTGTGACGTAGCTCTACGCAATTACACTACGCTAACTCACTCGAGGCACACAGAGAAGGAAATGAATAGTTGAAATAAAGTCGTTATTTTTGTTTGTTTTTGGACACAAAAAGTATTCTCGTCGTTTGATAAACTTAAGATTGAGCAACTGTAGTCACTTGGACTATTTTAACGATGTCTTTAATAACTTTTCGGGGAACAAGTTTCAATCCCTTAGAAGCCTATGGAGGAGTGATCCAGCTCTCAGATTTAATCACAAATATCTTAATTCGTGTTCCGAAGATGAACGAAGGTCTTACGGGGTTGAACAACATGAGGGAGAGCAAATACTGACAGAATTTACATTTTTGGGGGAACTATCCCTTTAATATAATTTATACGCATGAGTTACATAAAAATTCACCCCCCTCACAGTTGTCATGAAGGGCAAAATTAGCTGCAGAGACCAAAGCCACTTTAAACACCAGGCTGTAAACATATTATTTTCTGATGTAAAGTTGGGCTTTTTTAACAGGCATTCAATCTGAATTCATAGTTTAGTGCCATTATGAACATCCCTTCAATTATGAATATAGGCCTATGTATGATTAATAGTGTTATATGTTGTAATTCTAATCATTTAGTACGTTGAAGTACTTTTCGTAAGGGTATTTGAAGCAGCTTCGTTTTCTAAAGAGCTCTAGAACATCTGGGCATTTCAGTGTTGTTTTTGGCTTGCTTTACATATAAACACTGACGGGTTTCACAATTCTATTTAACTCAACGACTGACTTCCTGTTTTACTTCCTGTGAGCGAGTGTGAGATCAGAAAAGGAAGTGTGTGTTGTTTCGTGAGAGCAGGAGAGATGATGGATACGGATGAAGACTCGTCGGAGGACCGACGGTAGGGTCTTCTCATGTTGGTTCAGTGACTCGATCACGAGGAAAACAGAAAGAGTTTGAGATCTGTAGCAGAGGAGAGATGCGAGCGACAGTTTCGATGCGTATTGATATGAGACGCTCTGGTTGACTCCAAGTAAACAGCTTAACTCTATATGCAGGTGTATAGAAATGGTTTCATTTTTGTTTTATTTGAATGTAAACAACAAGTAAACAGCTTAACCCTGTAGAAAGGTTTTTATTTTATTTGTTATGTAGGCTAATAATTCCTTTATCAGATGTACATTTTAAAGATATTAATTATTAATCTAAGTTATAGGCCAATTGAGCAGAATTATTTTATTTTATATTTTATTTTTATATTATTTTATTTTATTAATTCATTGAGTTATGTAATAATTCCATGTATTAAGAGATCTATAGGCTAATTGAGACGATATCTTATTTTATTATTTAATGTTATTTGAGTAATGCAATAATTCAATTGATCAAATGTACATTTCAAACATCTTAATCATTTTAACATATAGATCGGTTGAGCAAAAATAATTTTTTTATTATTTTATATTATGATTTCTATTGAGTTTTTTTTTAAATAATTCCATTTATCAGATGACCTACAGGCTAAATGAAGTACTTTGTAGTTTCAAATACCATTGTTAAACATTCAGTATCATGGTGTATGTAAGTATACCAAAGTATCCAAAGAGTCTCATACCACTGCAGTATTTTTAGGGATCATTTCAGTGTTAATGAGGTTTGTGGTTGTTTTTTAGTACAACCTGAAGTTTAGAGTACTATAAATGCCCAGTTTACATCAGTATTCACTCAGTATGTAATCCAATATTAAATCAAATTGCTTATAACCATTTGTTATAGTGTTTGTTTATCCATAAAGGTTCTAAATAATTATCATTCTGCTGCAGCCACATAGCAACACCTTGGCAACCACCCACAACATCCTAGCAGTGTTACTTTAATATAATTGAGATGCTATTATAGTTTTAATTAATATTTGTATTTTTTTTAGTTTGCAAGTAAACATCTTAACTCTGCAAAAAAATAAATAAAAACTTTATTAACCTTGCATCCTAGAATAGCATGTAGTTTCAGCCACTAGATCTAATCAGTGTAAACAAGAGAAATGAAACCAGATCGAGAGTGATGATGACGATGCTGCATTTATAGCCGAAATAGGATTGGAAATTGAAACTAGTTTTTAATTTTTTTACTGTGCCTGAAAGATATCTGGCCATTTAAGTAAACAACAGTGAGATTCACTTGATTTGAGATGAATGCCTGTTTATGTGCTGGAGAGGCTGATCTTCTCTCCTCAGGGATGAAAGTCTCATTTTCTGTGCTTTACTAATTAGTTTTTGTTCCTCATGTGATCCGATAAGCTGTAATGATGCGTCTCCCCCATGATGTAATTAAGATGATATTCAGATGAACAGATCTGTAGCTTTGTTCACATGTGTGATCTGATGGTGTTTCGGACTTGTTTTCTCACTGGATGCTGATTGGTTCTTTGAGAACTTAATTTGATTGGGCGTTTCCACATCAGGAAGCATGTGAGTTTTCGGCTGTTTTAGTCCAAGTGTTTTGGACGTATGTTCATTCATCATCAGAGGGTTGGATGATGGTCTCTTATTGTACATCAGCTGGGAATGTTTGAGTTGAAACGGATCATTGAGTGTGTTGATGTCTGTCTTCAGGGTTCCGGCACTCCCGGTGAAGAATCTCACTGGACCGGGACCCGTCCACCCGGCCTTAGCAGGTACAACACAAGAACATGAAGTTCAAATCCAACTCAGCTGAGTGTAAAAATAACAAAACTTTTATTATTTTATTTCAATATTTTGCAAGTAAACTGCTTAACTCTGTACAAAGGAATATATATATATTTTTTTTTTGTTTACATATATATATATATATATATATATATATATATAAACAAAAAAAATATTTATATATTTATTTGTTTACATTTAGGAAGTAAACAGATTAGCTCTGTTCAAAGGTTTATAAATTTTTTTCATTTTCATTTTGTTTTATTTTGCATGTAAACAACTGTACAAAGGTATATATAATTGTTTTTATTAAACAAGTAATAACTGTACAAAGTTATATAAAAATGGTTTAATTTATTTTATTATTTTGCATGTAAACAGCTTAACTCTGCAAAGTTATATGATTTTTAAAATTGTAAAATGTAATGACTCAAATAAAAATGGTTTATTTTATTATTTTTATTTTATTTTGCAAGTAAACAGCTTAACTCTTTAAAAGTATATGAACATTGTTTTATTATTTTTTATTTTATTTTGCAAGTAAACAGCTTAACTCTGTACAGAAGTATATAATACTTTTTTATAATTTTATTTGATATTTTTTAAGTAAAAAGCTGAAATCTGTACCCAGTGTGTATAGAAATAGTTTTTCATCTTTATTTTATTTATTTATTTATTTTTTATTGTAACATACAAGTAAAATAAGTAACAACGAATGATAAAAAAAGAGGCAAAATCAGGAATAATTTAAGAATCAGATACAAAACTGCTTTATTGGCATGGTATAAAAAAGCTTCACACATATACTGTATGATATGAAATGAAAGCATGTAATATAGGTTGTGTTTGTGTCAGGAATGACGGGGATCCTGCTGTGCGCGGCCGGGCTGCCGGTGTGTTTGACCCGCGCCCCTAAACCCGTCCTGCACCCGCCGGCGCTCAACAAGAGCGACATCAAACCTGTGCCGGGAATCAACAGCATCCGACGCAAGACCAAGAAAAAACACCTGCGCAAAGGTCAGGCAGCAGAGGCCGTGTGTGTGGTGTGTGTGTGTGTGGTGTGAGTGTTTGAGTGTGTGTCTGCGTGAGTGTTTGAGTGTGTGTCTGCGTGAGTGTTTGAGTGTGTGTCTGCGTGAGTGTTTGAGTGTGTCTGCGTGAGTGTGTCTGCGTGAGTGTGTGTGTGCGTGTGTGTGTGTCTGCGTGAGTGTGTCTGCGTGCGTGTGTGTGTGTGTTTGTCTGCGTGAGTGTGTGAGTGAGTGTGTCTGTGTGAGTGTGTGAGTGCGTGTGTGTCTGCGTGAGTGTGTGAGAGATTGTGTGTGTGAGTGTGTGTCTGCGTGAGTGTTTGAGTGTGTGTCTGCTTGAATGTGTGTGTGTGTGTCTGCATGCTTGAGTGTGTGTCTGCGTGAGTGTGTCTGCGTGAGTGTGTCTGCGTGAGTGTGTGTCTGCGTGAGTTTGTCTGAGTGTGTGTGTGTGTCTGAGTATGTGTGTGTGTGTGTCTGAGTGTGTGAGAGAGTGTCTGTGCGTGTGTGTGTCTGTGCGTGTGTGTGTCTGTGTGTGTGTGTGTGTGTGAGAGTGTCTGTGTCTGTGCGTGTGTGTCTGTCTGTGTGTGTGAGTGTTTGTGAGAGTGTGTATTGTGTGTGAGTGTTTGTTTGTATTCTTGTGTGTGTGTTTGTCTAGCGATTGATTCTCTCTCACTTTTTTTGCTGATCTGAGCAGAACAGACTTTACACACACGGAGTGAAACAAGTAATGGAAAGTAACAAGGTTTCTCTTACACAACCGCATTACAACTCCTGAAGTGTGTTAGCATTGATCTGCACATCTGTAAGTGTGTGTGCTTCCGTTCTGCTGAAGTCAAGTAGCAGGATCAGTGGTGTATTGACAGTCCGACAGCAGGTGTGTGTTCATGCGCTAAAGGTCACGAGACGCTTTGAGGAATACACACTGAAGCAGAGTTTGAAGACTACATTTGATAAATCAATATGGAAAATCTTCTCTTTAGGATCTTTCAATGTAAAGTATTTCAATCTGAAGTAGTGGTGTAGAAAATGAAGATCTGGAGTTTGTCTTTGGTTTTCCACAATCACACCGAGCCAAATAAACACACAAGCTTGTGTCTGCCATCTTGTGTTCCTGAAGCTCTTAGTAAAAGCTTAACAAGCGGTAAATGCTGCAAAATAGCTATTAGCTAAAAGCATACAGTATTTATAGAGCAACTCCTATTCAGGATCGCACAGTAATGTTATTTTGTCCCTGTCAAATAAACATCAAGTACACATCTTGATGTGCACTACACAAACATACACCGGATCACTATGCGTACTATGTTTTGTTGTGTTATGTTTTATTTTTTAAGTAACCGGCTTAACAAAGGTGTATAGAAATGTTATATTTTTACTTGTATATTCTTATTTATGTATATTTTTTATTTTGTACATTTTGTTTGATTTTATTAACATTTAAGTCAGCAGCTTTACACTGCACAAAGGTGTAGGTGTACATTTTTCTTGATTATTTATGTATTATTTATATTTTTTTATTTGTGTGTATAAATTGTTTTATTTAATTTTATTTCAGTTGTGTGTTTTTTTATATATATTAGTATATTATTATTTTTATTTATGTAACACTTTATTTTAACATGCTAGTAAAATAAGAACCAATTAATGATTTTAAAAAAAATACTTTATTTTATGCAAGTAAACAAATAATGAATGTTTTTTTTTTTTAACCGGCATAGATTAAGAAAAGAGTTGAAGTATCAAGATTAAGTCTACACTGCGATGAAGTCTGTGTGTTTTGGATCTGAATCATGTTTGTTTCGTCTCTGTTCTTCAGGGAAAAACCCGGAGGATGTTGTTCGCCGGTACACAGAGAAAGTCAAAGCGGCTCCAGACGAGGTGATTCCTGCACACATGTGATTCACGAGTGTCATGTGACCGGGTCTTGGGTCAGCAGAAGTCTGTCAGTGTTACTCATGTTTGATATCCGTCAGGATTGTACGATCTGCATGGAGAGACTGGCCACGGCGTCCGGATACGAGGGAGTGCTGAACAACAAGGCCATCAAACCCGAACTGGTGGGCAAACTGGGAAAGTGTGGCCACATGTACCATCTTCTGTGTCTGGTGGCCATGTACAACAACGGCAACAAGGTCAGAACCAGAGGAAGACTCAAATCAGTCTGTTTTCTGCATTTTATTTATAGAGTTCAACAAGTTCTAAGCCGTTAACCAAACCAAGATTATGACATTTAATGTGCAGCAGGAAAGGATCTGAAAAATGCATTTTAATGAGCTATGCATCCCATAATGCACTGCAAAATCTTACTCAGTATTTTCTTGTTTTCTAGTACAAATATCTAAACATACTTAAATCAAGATACATTTACTGGAGAAGCAAAATGACTGAAACATGTATCAATATTTAATGAGTTTGTGCTTAAAATAAGAACAAATATCTGCGAGATATCTTGAGTCAGAAAAATAAACTTAATTCAAAGGAAATTTCCGATCCCATTAGAAGATATTTTTTTATTTTGTTTTAAGCACAAACTCACTTCATTTTGATACATTTTTCATTAAATAAGTCTTAATATCTTCAGTCATTTTGCTTCTTCTCCAGTAAATGTATCTTGATTTAAGAATGTTTAGATATTTGTGCTGGAAAACCAGACAGAAACATGTTCTGCAGTGATAAAAAAAAATCTAAATAAATATACAAGCAAGTAAAATAAGAAAAACACATTTTTATAAAAAAATTTTTTTTTGCAGTTTAATATAATTGAAGTACATACTATCACTTAACATTCTTATGATTTATTTTTCTCTAAGTAGAAAATGAATGTTATTTTTAAAAATGAACTCCCCTATTATTAGATATTCAGTTGTAGAAGAAATGAATCGTATATGTGAATAGAGTATTTGAAATAATGATGTTGGTCCGTGGAAATGCTTCAGTTGTTGTGTGACGCTGCGTCCACACAGTCAGTGTCAATATTCAATTATTACTTTGCTCATCTTTAATAAAATGCATCAGAGTACATCCCGAGACTCTGAGACTCCATGAGTTTTTTAAAAATGTATTGTATCTCCCTTCATGAATGTTTATATATTCGTACTGGAAAACAAGACAGAAACAGAGGAAAGAAAAACATGTTTTGCAGTGATTCTAAAAAAAAGAAAAAAGAAATTCTAAATAATTATATAAGTGAATAAAATAAATTTTAATTTTAAAAATGATTAGATTTTTTTTTTGCAGTTTAATATAATTGAAGTACATACTATCGCTTAACCTTGTTAAAACTCATGTTGTGTCGTTGTGTGACGCTGCATCCACTCAGTGTCAGTATTGCATTATGACTTTGCTCATCTTTAATAAAATGCATCAGAGCTTAAAAACTTAAACATCGATATTGCCGATAGTACATCATCCGAGACTGTGAGACTTTTCTTCATATTTTAAAAATGAATCTTGATTTAAGAATGTTTGATATTTGTGCTGGAAAACAAGACAGAAACACTGAGGAAAGAAAAACATTTTTTGCAGTGAAAAAAAAAAGTGAGTAAAATAAAAAAAACTATTTTTTATAGAAATTATTAGAATTGTTTTTTGCAGTTTAATTTAATTGAAGTACATACTACAGCTTAACCTTGTTAAAACTCATGTTGTGTGACGCTGCATCCACACGCATTCTCATCTTTAATAACATGCATCAGAGCTTCTAATATAAACATGAATATTGGTGTGATAGTACATCATTGCGTTTTCTTCATGTGTTTCAGGATGGCAGTCTGCAGTGTCCGACCTGTAAGGCCATCTACGGGGAGAAAACCGGCACACAGCCTCCTGGGAAGATGGAGTATCACGTGATTCCTCATTCCCTGCCCGGACACGCCGATATCAAGACTATCCGTATCGTCTATGACATTCCTGCTGGAATACAGGTATATCCAGAGAAACCATGTCTTTCCTATATCAACTCTGCAAAAAATGGGTTTCTGTCGCGTTTTCCAGCACAAATATCTAAATATTCCTAAATCAAGATACATTTACTGGAGAAGCAAAATGACTGAAGATATTAAGACTGGAAAATATATCAAAATTAAGTGAGTTTGTGCTTAAAACAAGAACAAACTCGCTTAATTTTGATAAATTTTTCATCAAGGCGAGACACTACAGGTGAATAGGGTAATTTTTTTAACTAGCAGATATCACCATGAATCTTTGCCAGTTGATTACCTACATTAAGATGAGAAAAAAATGTGTTACAAGTTTTCTGTAATTTAATGTTTAAATATGCAAATGAGGCATTATCTAATTAAATAAGCACAAATTTGCATATATTTAAAAAAACGAAATCTTAGTATTGGATAAAGCCAGGTTCAAAATTATATTTTCATTGTGTTCACATATTAGATGGGGAAAAGGAAAAGGGATTTATGGATATCTACTTTTGTTATCCTGTAAATCAGAATATACTGCCAATAGCCTTAAAAAAAAGATTTTCGCCATGTTTTTTGGAATAAAATGTTATATAAATCAGGCTAGGAATAATATATTTACAAATCCCTCTGTAAATGTCTTCATAATATAACTAGGTACAAGACTGAAAAGCTTGGTGTATAAAGGTGCTACTGAAGTGGAGATTTCGGACTTGGAGTGAGAGAGAACAGTCATTTTGAGAAAACGGGCTTTAAAGATTTAGCATCAGCCAATGAGATTACGCATTTAGAGTAAAATCCCCCGTTTTACTTTCACGATTGGTTGCTGATAATAAGGAAATGACCATATTTGGATCCGGTAGTATTGTACAGGAGAGAGAGAGCTTTCTAACGGTGTGTGTGATGACAAGGTGCAGATCGCGATCGCGGAGCAGAGGGATGATTTATAACGACAACTTTTGATGAATTTATGAGAAATCTACAGACAAAGTGTAGTAAAATAAAGACCTAAATGTGTATTTCGGATTTTTTTTTCACCACGGGTCTGAAAGAAGACATGTTATTGAAGACAAATATCCCAAAATCTCAAAGTTGACCAGTGAAAAAAAACCCCGATGTTTTTGCCTGCCGTGTCTCGCCTTAAACAAGACTTAATATCTTCAGTCATTTTGCTTCTCTGGTAAATGTATCTTGATTTAAGAATGTTTAGACATTTGTGCTGGAAAACAAGACAAAAAAACTGAGGAAGAAATTTTTTTTTTGCAGTGATAAAAGAAAGAAGAAGATTCCTAATATATATATTAGTGAGTAAAATAAATATATATTTTTAAAGAAATTATTATTATTATTTTTAGAAATGTATTTATAAATAATAATTTTAATAGAAGATTTCAAGCTATTTATTAGACAAAAATGACTTCAAATGTTAATATTAAGATGAATAAATCTATTTTAATGTCACTATATAAACCTTCAGGAAAGAGACAGTTTTAAAGTGTAAGATTCTTATTAAAATTATTTTTAAAGTTGATATTTATGTAATACTATCCTGCGTTAAGTGAGAGATTTTATTTTATTTTTTTGTTTTTGTTCTGTTTTGTTTTATTATAATTTTTAGTTTATTATTTTATTTTAACATTCAGGTAAACAGTTTAAGTCTGTACAAGATATATAGAAGTGGTTTTACTTTATGCTTTATTTTATTTTTGTATTTTATTTTTGTAATTTATTTAAATTTTAATAAGAGATAGGTATGAAGTTCACAGGGTTGAAGCGCAATCTAGGGAAACATCTTTTTAATATTACAATGTCACCTTAAATCTAAAAAGATATATTGAGTGAATAAAGAAAAAACGTAATTTAAAAAAAAAAAATCAAATTGTGCATATTTGCTAATACAGCGAGGAGACAGTTGAAAGTTGAAACAGGGCGAACAAGAAAGAAATAACAAAACAACAACAATTTAGTAACTTTATTGTATTCTGTATGTTAAAAATATGTGTGTAAAACTTACTAAATGTTGGTGTCAGATATTACAGTAAATATTTACACAAATGATAATGAGGAACTGGAGCCTTTGTTCTCTGGCCCAGTTTTTGTAGAGAGATGCTTTGCACCAATATTTAATATGTCAAGCTGTTTGTGCAGAATGACCTGTGGGCTTGTGGCTTATGGTCGTGTTTTTGCCATGTGTGAGACAGGAAGTGGCTGAGCTCATTTCCTGTTCAATGAGGACAGTAGCAGAACTCGAATGGGCCGTTATCTCTCATGTTCTCGTTTCTCACATGATCGGACACCCACTCGCTTTCTCAGCTCCCACGTCACAAGATTTACTTGATAAAAATATTCCATCAATAATATCATCTTCATGGCAAGAAATTTATTTTTATGCCAGTGTTATTTTAGTATCATCGAGACTACTGTTCAAAAGTTTGGGGTTGGAAGGATTTTTTTATGTTTTTGTACATAAAAACATCTGCTCATCAAGGCTGCATTTATCTGATCAAAAATACAGTAAAAACAGTGAAATATTATTATGATTTAAAACAGCTGTTTTCTATGTGAATATATAGTAAAGTGTAATTAATATCCTGTGATGAAAGCTGAATTTTCAGCATCATTACTCCAGTCTTCAGTGTCACATGATCCTTCAGAAATCACTATAATATGATGATTTGATGCTCAAGAAACATTTATGATTATTATCAGTGTTGAAAACAGTTCATATTTTTGTGGAAACTGATACATTTTATTTTTCAGGATTCTTTCATGAGTCCAAAATAACAGCATTTATTTGAAATTGAGTGTTTTGTAACATTATAAATGTATTTACTGGGAATTTGATCAATTTATTGCATCCTTGATGAATAAAAGTATTAATTTCTTTTAAAAAGCCTTTTGAACAGTAGTGTGTATTTATGTATATATATATTGTGTGTATACAATACATTTATATATATATATATATATATATATATTTTTTTTTTTTATTAATATTTTTTTATTGTAACTGTCTTTTTTTTAGTAATTTTGTTGTGTGGGTTTGTTTTTACTAGTTGTTTTTTAAATTATAAAGAGAAATCTTGCTTTGGCTACCAGATGAAATAAAATAAGTTTTAGTTTGTTTTTTCATTTATTCCAGCTCATTTTATTTTATTTCAAGTAAAAAAAATTTTATGGTTTCAGTTTTATTTTTATTTAACTAACCCTGTTCTATACATTCATTTGCAATTTCCCTACAGTGTTAGGAAAGGATTCTTGCACCAAAACAGATTTACATGATCGTTTCTCTGATCATTAAAGTATTTGTGTTATTATTGTATCTTTAAGACTTCTGCTTGTGAATGACCAAGTGTTAGCAGTAATGATGTAATACACACCAGTGATCAGTAATGCGAGGTTGTGACTGTTCAAGTATGTCACATCGAACTAATTCAAAACGGCAAGAAAAATCCTTTTCTTCATGATGCATCTTCATTAATATTCAGGCCACAGGCTGTAATTCCTGTGAAGGCATGCGCTGGTGTTTATGAGATGAGAGGGATTGAGTATAATAATAATAATGCTTCATTCACTCCAGTAATGCTTTTCTGCTCCGTGTGCCTCTGATCTGCACATGTGAAGCTGTGATGTGATCAGAGAGAGTGGTGGCAGCGGGACAGATCTTCACACACACACACACACACACACACACACACACACACACACACACACACTGACACTCGCGAGTCCTCAGGGCATCGTTAGCCTCGTCCTCTCTGCTGCGCGCTAATTGAGCGAGCTGTGTGTGAAGTGTGACCGTGTGTGTTTTCTGTGTGTGTTATCCAGACCACGGAGCATCCCAATCCTGGGAAAAAGTACAGCGCGCGGGGATTTCCTCGACACTGCTACTTACCAGACAACGAGAAAGGCCGGAAGGTGAGATTCAAGATCTGACGTGAATCATTGACTGTGGTTATCGTGTTAAACGTTAGGTCATTCATTATTTAGTGTTGTTTTAAGACTATATGAAAATATAACATTGATTTTTTTTAATAAGTAGTTCTGTTGCAACACCAGAGGGATCTGCCAACCATCACACACTACTGTTCAAAAGTTGGGAATCATTAAGATGTTTTGCAAGGCTTTTATTACCTCAAAAATTGTGAAATATTATTTCAATCTAAAATTGCTGTTTTCTGTGTGAATATATAGTAAAGTGTAATTTATTCCTGTGATCAAAGCTGTATTTTCACAGACATCTTTAGTGTCACATGATCCTTCAGGAATCAGTATAATATGATGATTTGATGCTCAAGAAACATTTATGATACATTTAATGTGTCCTTACTAGATAAAGAATTAATTTCTTTCAAAAAATTGCTACAAGTTCAGTGCAAAAAATCCACCCAAGAAATGTGAACATATAGTACAGTATTTTACTCAATATTTCTGTTCTTATTCTATATTCGGTTCAATAACACTGTTGATTTTGCAGAGCTAGTGTTAATAGTGTTAATGTTGTTCTCATGCACTTGAATTGATAATATTACTGAATTTTATTTTGATTTTCTCCACATAAACAAAATACATCACACACTTTCAGATACATTTGAAATATCACATGTATGTATTTATAGTCCTTGGTAAGTATAAGAATCCCATCTCTTTTGTAAATAAAAATGATCTTGCAGCAAACAGAGACAGAACAAGGTTAATTCTAAGTTAAGAAATAATAAAAAGGAGATATACAATTATGGATCTATCATATGATGCAAATTATGTTCAAACAGCATTCCCCATCAATTCAAAATAAAGGAAAGGAGAAAATAAAATAATAGCAAAGTACATACAATATACACAAGCATGGGAAATGGGGGTGCTGCAGAAAATTGTAAATGTAAAGCAAATTTTTGTTTATTTACATTTATTGATTTTCTGCCATAGGGTTAGACATTATTTGTAATAAACACTTTAAGTGGGCTATTTAAAAAGCGTTAGGACTATTTATATTTTCTAAATTATGTTATGCTACGCACAGAGTCTGACATCATATTGTGTGTGTTCGTAGAAAGAATTCGTCAGCAGCCGCTCAAAAATAAATAAAGTTTGCTTAATTTATGGCCTGTGAAGCGGTCCATTGCATTACAATTGAGAGCAGTGTCAATAATGTGTTGTCAAGTTGGGGTGTGTGTGCTGTTTAAAAGAGTGTTCTTGCCGATACACTTGTTGTGATTCGCGGAGTTTTCATGAGTTTTATAGACTTGATATTGTTTCTTATTCAAAACTGGTGACCCCCCCCCCCCCACACACACACACACACACACACACACACACAAAAACCCAGCATGTCCAACCTAAAACATCTTCCCCTATACACAACAACGGCCACCATAAACCAAAAAGCAACGATAATATTACTGAATATTAAAGGAATAGCCCATGATTTACTCACGCCGAAGTCATCCTAGGTGTATATGACATTCTTCTATCAGACAAATACAGAGTTATATTAATAAATGTCCTGGCTCTTCCAAGCTTTATAATGGCGTTGAATGGCTGTATGTTTTTGGAAGTCCATCAAAGCGCATCTATTCATGATTAAAGTCCTCGATGCGGCTTAATAAAGGCCTTCTAAAGCGATGTGTTCATGTAAGAAAAATATCCATATTTAAAACTTTATCGACTAAAATAACTAGCTTTCGGCAGACGGCCGTACACATCAAGTCAAGTCAAGCTTTATTGTCATTCCTTCATATACATTTCGTTTCATACAGACGAGGTGCATAACCAATGTATATAAGTATAACAACAACACATCACAACAACCTACAATAGACAGTGCAACACAGCCCTCAACCATTCACATGATACACACAATATAATACGTAACAACAGTAAACAGTACACAGTAAATAAGAGCAATAGACAGTAAGTAGTGCAATTTGACCAGAGCAGAAGCCAATAAAGTTTCGGTGCACAATTGTGCATTTTAATGCCCATTGTCCATTTAAAGTGACAGTACACAGTCATTTGTGAGTAATCACTAAAAGAGTAAGGCCATGTGTCCACCAAAGCGTTTTTTTCACGCAGCTGGCGTATTTTTCCAATTGTTTTCAATGGGAGCGCCGTGTTTTTTTAAACGCCATGAGCGTAACAAGGCGCTGAGCGTTTTTTTCCCGCTGAAGTCTCCTGCGTTTATTACAGGTCGCCGAGAGTTGAAGAATGTTCAACTTTGGGGAAAAACGCAGCGCTCATCACTGTCACTTTTTACCCAACCGTCCAATCACAGTGGAGGAGGGGCGGGACTAATATCACAGCGTCTAGCATCTAACACATTCTGCTTGTTCAACGTCAACAGAAGACAACAACAAGCATAATAACAGAACAAAATAATTTAAAACAAGAGCCAGAGAAAATACGTTACATTGTATCGACATTTTAATATAGAATCAACACAGAAACAAAAGATGTGTGAAATGAGACACTAGTAACACTTTCGCGGATATTCCGTATCATAAAAAGCAAAGCGTCTCAACTGAAAAACGCTGCGCTGCCAAAACGCTCTCAAGCGCCACAGCTAGCCGTTTCAGCAGAGCGTCTAGCGCAGGGGTCTCCAACCTTTTTTCATTTGAGAGCTACTTATTAAAAAAGATAGTGGTCGAGAGCTACTCATGTAATTCAATACTTAAATCTCTTAAATAATGTCTCATAACTCATAATAACTATCTAAACTGTTTTAGACCTAAAAGAGTTTTTGTAGGCCTATGTCACCCTTAAATTTCAGAGAAAAGAACAGAATCAGAGATAAATTTTAAAGAAAATTGTACTTTGCATATTATACTGTAAAAACACATAATTATAGTTGATTTTATAGTGCATCTTAACTAGAGATGAAATGGCTTATCAAGGTTATCACAGAATCCTGTTCAAAAAGTACTAATACTACACAATAAAATCAACTCACCAAGTTTTATGTCGAAAACCAGCAAATAACAAATATAATTAGCATTAATATGCACTTCTGTTTACATAAACATTAAAATAACAACATAAAAAATGATGGCCAGATTTTAAAGGAGTGTCTTGCGACATGTTATCTACTAGTATGTAGCCTACAAGTACTAATAAAGTTTTGACAAAAAAGATTTATAAAAAGAAACCTTGCATATTTCAGCCTTTAAATCATTTTTATAAAAAGAATGAGTCAAAAGAGATAAATTACTGACGTTTACAGTGCACATTATCTTATGTTATTAATTGTAAAATTCGGTCCGATTTCCCGTGGCGTCTGTCGTTGCTATGCAACCATGCACTGCGCTCTCCACAACGACAAAAGTTTTAGTAGCTAATGGATTTTTTTCATCTCGCTGCGCCTGGAAAAAATTAGCGCGTCGCTTCAATTATGAGCTTCCTACATTTGAAATCATGTGCGCAAAATCACGAACTTGAGTGCGCAAAAGACGCGATATGTGAACGGCTCCTTGGCGAGCTACCTCCAATCAGGCCACAAGCTTCTGGTAGCTCGCGAGCGACGTGTTGGAGACTAGCGTATTCAGCTGGCTAAAAACGCTTTGGTGGTGTAACCCTTGAACGTTGTGAATGCACAACTAATAATTGTGTTATTTTAAGGTGTTGAAGTTGCTCATCGTGGCGTGGGACCGTCGCCTGATCTTCACCATCGGGACGTCCAGCACCACAGGAGAGTCGGACACGGTCGTGTGGAACGAGATTCACCACAAGACCGAGTTCGGGACCAACCTGACGGGCCACGGATACCCCGACCCCAACTATCTGGACAACGTGATGAGAGAACTGAGCGCTCAGGGCGTCGGAGAGGACAACCTGAAGGACTGACACACACACACACACACACACACACCTCAATCTGAGGCGTTTCTGACCGCTGGAGAGACCTCTCATCGACAGGGAACGATGGTCCTCGCTGACTCGAGTCAGTCAGGATCGTGTGAGAGACGAGTGTATGATGGAGCGAAGAAAACAACAGCCACAGTTCCTTTCTCTCTATCTCTATCTATCTCGTTCTTTTTTGAGGCTACCCATAATGCATCTGGGCTCAGACCCAAGTGCATGTGGTAGTTGTATATACACACACATTACCGGTTGACCGATATCTTTTTTTCAATGGCCGATGCCTCTACAGATGGCAGATAAAGATGCTGATTTAGAGATTTTTAAAAGTACACAAATGCATTTTATTCTTTCAAAATTCACTGGGAAATTTGAAGCTAAGCGAACACCTCTGATAATCTCAAAACCTCCAGATATCAGATGATTCCCGATATATCGGTCAACCATTTGCACCCAATATCTGTTAGTTCCTTCGGACAACATGGGGATCTTTTGTTTCCTTGCTGTTTTTTGCATCAGTTTCAGAAAGGGAAGGTATTCCTGGTGTTTTCTGCCTGGATTCTTTGAAATATTATCAGTTTGGCCTGCGTATATAATTAAAGGAGGCCTGTAGTTGTTGGCGTTTGTTGGGAAGTTGTGTAGATGGATCCTGCAAGCAGATTTTGGGGCTGTTTTTGATGTTTGTGCAACCGCTGCAGAAAACTTGTGCACTTCAAAACAACGGACTCTCCGACTCGTGTGCTACTTTTACACTTCAGAGCAATTAGTGGAGCTCAGACTGAGATTTGAGGATCCTTCTGTGTGCAGTTTAACATTTAGAGTGAATCTTCTTGAAATATGCAATGATTCATATTCTATCTTGCTTTGTTCCTCTTTTGTGTCATTAATCTGAGAGAGTGGCGTTCTGCTTGCCGACGGGTTTATTTGTGCTCCTTCGCTGTGTTTGGGATTGAATACTAGCATACTACTTTACTGCACACTGGTTACAGTTTTCTAATGTATGTATTATTCCATGGTAAATATTTTAAATAGTCGTTTAATGACCACATATTGAGCATATTGCAGTGGTTCTCAACCACCAGGGGGCCTTGAGATAAATTACATCATTTATGATATGACAGAATGAAAAACTAAGCTAAAACGAGGATTAAAATGAGCTGAAACAGCTTAAAATCAAGTTATTTCTAATTTTAAGTAAACAAAATGTTTTTGTCTTTAAAGAATCAAGTTTTTATTGTTAGTAAAACCTTTAAAAAAAATGAAATAAAATAAATAGCCAAAACAACGTTTCCCATTTTCATTTAATTTCATTTGATTAAAAACTGGGGAAAAAACTATACAATGGAGAGATGACAAAATACAAACTATAGGGTCGTAACAATAGACATAAACAAAAACACTTTTTTTTTTAAATTACAATCTTCTTTTACTAAAATTCAAAATATTGTAAAATAAATAGTACCTCGATACTAAAATAACAGAACCTGGGAAAACCGGGATGTATGTTTTATATATATATATATATATATATATATATATATATATATATATATATATATATATATATATATATATATATATATATATATATATATATATATATATATATATATATATATATATATAATGTTCCTTGAAAGATTATGTAAATTAATCAAATATTAAAACTCCTTTTGGCATTTTTACAATGAATATACATTTAATTAGCTGAGCTCTATAATATTTTACCGAGTAAAAAAGTGTAGGTAATAATGATTAAAAAAAAATCAGGAATGACTGGAAATTCATGGGATAAAAGAGCAGGAACATCAAGCTCCTAAAACTTCAGGAATCCTGAAATTTAAATAAATATTTTAGATGCTCTTTTATAATTTACAAAAACTATAGGATTTTCCATAGATTAAAATAAGGAATGGGGTCCTTGGAGGTTGAGGAGCATTGCATTGTGGGATATTGTATCCCATACAGTGTGCTCCGGTCGCACCGTTTGACAAATGCAGTTGGTCATCCAGATATTCAGTGAACATATACATGCTTATAACACTGTAGGAGTAGTAGTATGTTAAATTCTGTTCTGAACACAGGCCTGGTGTTTGTAAAGCTGGCTCAAACGGGTCTCAAGGTTAAAGTGTGTGAGAAACGCAGCCGGTGTGATCCATCACGCTCTGATCTCGTGAAGGTGTGTGATGTTCATCCCGTCTCTCTCGTCCCTCTGGGTCTGAGAACTGAGAGTTATTCCAGTTACAGTCGCCGCTCACACTGACAGCGTTCACCGCATCAAAACACGCTTTGTTTATGGCCAATCAGAAGTATCTGTGCATTGTTTGGCAAGTACCATTTAAATTGCACCGTTGAAAAGTAAGGGGTTGGTAAGATTTTTCTTTTTTGAAAGAGTCTCTTATGTTCACCAAAGCTGCATTTATTTGATCAAAAATACAGTAAAAATAGTGAAATAATTTTACAATTTAAAGTAGCTGTTTTCTATGTGAATATATAGTCAAATGTAATTTATCCCTGTGATGTAAAGCTGAATTTTCAGCATCATTACTCCAGTCTTCAGTGTCACATGATCCTTCAGAAATCACTATAATATGATGATTTGATGCTCAAGAATGATTGAAAACTAATACAGGATTCTTTGATAATTAGAAAGTTCAAAAGAGCGTTTATTTGAAACAGAATCTTTTCTAACATTCTACATGTCACCTTTGATCAATTTAATGCAACTTTACTGAATAAAAGCATTAATTTCTTGTAAATCATAAGCATTTGTTAATCTAGTAGCGGTGTCAGTGTGAACGGCACACACATCTTCAGTCTTCCTCGATCCAGAAACACAAACGCAGAACTCTCTGACTGTGTCTGTTCGCATCTTCGTCTTGTAATGCTTTAAAGAACTATATAGAGTACAATATATAGAAGTCAACATATATACACGTACATTTAAGAGTGTGATATATCTTTGAAGTGTTTAAATTATTTTTATACTTACACACATGATGTACTTGTACATCTACATGTATCTGCACACACACACACACACACATATAGACGTGTACATATTTGATACATGTTTTTTTTGTGAAATCTGACAGTTTGTCAGTAACGTCAGGGACTGTTAGCGTGATCTAAGCGTCGTATATTAGTCGTTGCCGTTCAAGCAATGATCGCGTTGCTATCGATGATGTCGGTGGGAATGGGTTTGTTTGTGTGACTTTAACTTGCACACCCGAATGGGTCGTGTACCTTTATATATCTGCAGGGAATATTAAACATTATCATTAATACAAGCACTGCTCACATGTCTGACATCACCGAAGAGCTCAATCAGTCTGTACAAACCTATATAATGTGTTGAATCTAACTTTGAGATCGGGGAATGAAACATCCCTTTAAGAAGAGGGTTATTTTAATTTACAAATATTGATATTTTTATATTATATTTTCCCTTTTCATTTTAGTTAAACTTTTAGTCATATTGTGTGATTTTTGCCATTTTTATTCATTTTATTTAAATATGTCTATATAGTTTTTTATTCACTTTTATTTGAGTTTTATTAATTTTAGTACTCTTAAATTGAACCGAAATTAGAAACTGAAACTGAACTTAAAATGTTTTATTTCATTTCAGTTGACCTTTATTTTATTTAAATTAATTTTTTTTTAAAACTTACGTTTAGTTTTAGTTGTTGATAATAATCCTCAAAAATCTGTTCCATTACTAATAAAACAAAATTAGTAATGCAGCTCTGAAGCTATTTGCATAAAAAAAAAATATTGATTATAATAAATGGGTTGTTGACCGAAAACATGGACATCAATCTTTTCATTTTTGACCATTTGAAATTCAACTAGTGTTGTCAAATCGATTATATATATACATACATACATACATACATACATACACAAACAACAAAAATATATATTTACAAACTTTTGTCAGATGCGATTAATCGTGAAAAATCGATTTGACAGCACTAAATTGAACAATTTATAATGAATGAATGAGGCATTTATACACTTTTTGACGCGTCAACAACCCAAGTACTGAAGAACCTTTAGTTGAGGTGAATGTCCTGTTTGAGATCCTGTAAGCGGGTTTGTACAGGTACCGTAGCTTTAATCTGGTGTTGTTCATCGTTTTCATGTGTCGTTTCTGCTAGAGATGTTACAAAGACAAAAGGATAAAATGGATCTGAGATGAAAATATTCGGCGCAAGATTTCACGGAAATTAGTTGACGAGTGACTTTGGCGCATTATGCAATTCTGGTGGATGTTTTATTTTTACCCAGCATGCCGCTCTTTTCAAAGGTGACTAATTAATTAGACCCCCTCATTAGTCCTGATTAGATCATTTATCACCTGTCCATATGGTTCATCCCAGAATAACTCGCTTCGTTGCGGCTCGTTTTGAGTCGTTCTCTGCATGTTGGTCGTGAGATTTGAATACAGAGATGTGTGTGGGAAAAAAGTGTGTGATTATTATTATTATCAGGTGATTTCAGACCAGATGGCGCCTAAAAAGACCAGCTGATTCGAACCAAATCCGTCCGACTCATCCCAGATTCATTAGCGTTTATAATGAAAAGCGTTTGTGACGGAACTGAAATAGGAACTTTCCCGGAAGGAAATGAGCTTTTCTGAGGAGAATACGGATGAATAATTTTGTAGCTGGCACACATTTAAGTGTGTCACAACCTCAAACCTGCTCTTATTACAGATCTTTCTGAGTTTATTTAAAGGATATTTGTGGTTGATGATGATATTGTGGAAGATTTTGTTTTTCATTCGGCCTCTCACATGATGGATTAAAAAAAATTGATGTCAAATAAAAAGCGCATGGACTTGTTCTTCATGTCATAGACTCTTACAGGCAATAGAATTAACGTGTACATCAAGATAAACTATTTCAAATATCAGACGAATTGTCGTTTGATGAAACAATACAAAGGGCTTTTATGATACGTGTCTTATTGAATCTGTTATGATCTTGTTGCATGTCTGTGTTTCCTGTGAAATAAACTCTCTCCTTGAGCAAAGGGAGATTGATTTGACTTCTTCCTTTCTTTTCTTCTTCTCTTTTGTCTCAGATGTTTTGGTATTGGCAGCGTTATTAATGTCCAGTGATGGTGAGAAGCTTCTAAAGCTGCAAATGTAATTCATTAATGAAGTGCCTCTTTATGTCTCCTGTTTTGTCAGCAGTTTTTCCTCTAAAACTAGAGCCGAGCCAACGGGTGAATATTGACCTGCAGGAGTGATAATGCACAGACATTATCTTTATGAAGAAAACTAATTTGTATTTGACTTGTTTAAAAAAACCACCTCAAAGAAAATCGACATAACATCAGGAGTATATGAAATGGGTTTAAAAAGATTTTTCTTCCTTCTAAGAAATTAATACTTTCAGCAAAGAACGCATTCAGTTGATCAAAAGTGACACAAACATAATTTATAAAGTTACAAAATATTCTATTTCAAATAAACGCTGTTCTTTTGAACTTTTTATTCATCAAAGAATCCTGAAATTAAATGTATCATAGTTTCCACAAAAATATAAACATTGATAGTAATCATAAATGTTTCTTGATCATCAAATCAGAGTGATTTCTGAAGGATCATGTGACACTGAAGACTGGAGTAATGATGCTGAAAATTCAGCTTTGATCACAGGATATAAATTACACTTTACTATATATTCACGTAGAAAACAGATGTTTTAAATCATAATAATATTTCACTGTTTTTACTGTATTTTTGATCAAATAAATGCAGCAGAAAAGACTTTCAAAAACATTGCAAAATCTAACTGACCCCAAACTTTTTAATTGTAGTTTATATAAAAGTAAAAAGGTGCCTTTTTTACACTAATGCATTTAGGTACTGAGTAATATTATACTTTCATATAGGGTTAGGATTAGGGTTTGTTTTGGTTTAATTATGCATAATATACAGTTAATACTATAGTAACTACATGTAACATGTAAAAATGACACTAAAATAAAGTGTTACTAATTTTTTCATTTTTCACTCTCAGCACAATATTAGCAGGTAATATTTCCTGTCAAATCTGAATTGATTTAGTCAAATTTCATGAATGGCATTGAGCTATAGTGCACGTGTTAAATGTCAGCTTTATCTAATCATAAATGTAATGCTGAATTAATTATTTGAGGTCAGACTTGAATGAGTAATTGAGAGAAAGAAGTTTTCACACAGTTTTGTGTAAACGGGTTTTATAGTCAACAGCAAATGCTCTCCGTCCAAATAAACCAACAAAAGCAAATTACTCCACAAGAAAGCAAATATTTTAAATATATATTTGGCCAAAAAAAAAAAACTGAACAAATTCAGCTGTTTTCCTGCACACACACAAAAATACGGTTTGGCACAGCGCAAAGCTTTTTTTTTTTTTTTTTTAGTCAAGATTATTCTGAAAATCTGGTTGTATTTTTTCACAAATAAATAACACCACCATTATTGGCCTAAATTCCAACTACCAACCCAGATAACTGATAAAGATACATCTAAACACACTCCACTCTGAAAAAATGATTTTCTTCCTCAATATTTCCTTCTTGTTTTCTTCTTGTTCTTCTCCAGTAAATATATCTTGATTTATGAATGTTTAGATATTTGTGCTGGAAAACAAGACAGAAACACTGAGGAAGAACATCATTTGCAGTGCATTACAGAGAGCACAACCATGGGCTGCAGTGACATCACTGGCTGTCAAGTGTCTGATTGGCTGTTTCAGGTTTACACTGATAACCTGGATTCAGTGTTAACCTGGTTTTGTCCACAGCAATGGCAAATCTAGAACATGGCTGGCTGCTTAAAAGCAATTTACAATCCACTTTAAAAATAAAAAAAATGAATACTTCATTACAAGATATATGGATCCTTTGTGTGCAAATATAAAAATATTACAATTACAATATTAATCAAGTTCATTTGGTCAAGAACTAGTTCACCTGCATTGAAGAAAAGCCAGAAACCAAATTGCACAAAATAGATTCTAGTGTCCAGTGACCAAAAGAGCCACTTCATAATGTGTGTGAGTGTGTTTGTGTGAGTGAGTGTGAGAGTGTGTGTGTGTGTGTGTTTGTGTGAGTGTGTGTGTATGTGTGAGTGAGAGTGTGTGAGTGTTTGTGTGTGAGTGAGAGTGTGTGTGTGTCTGTGTGTGTGTGTGTGTGAGTGAGAGTGTATGGGTGTTTGTGTGTGAGTGCGTCTGTAAGTGTGTGTGTGTGTGTGTGCGAGTGAGAGAGTGTGTGTGTTTGTGTCAAACACATGAAAGTACAAATACATACAAATATTTTCACAGACATTCATCAATAACTCGAGTTCAAAAGCATTGCATAATTTGATAGTAGAGTTGGAGTGTGTTGTTGGTCTATGAGGTCAGGATGAAGGATCTGCTCTCGTCTCGTTCTCGGCTCTGGAACGTCGAATGCACTCGCTCTAAATCCAGAACAACATCCAGTAGACGAGCAGTGACGACACGGGAGCGCTCAGATCGGCCCTGCACACACACTGAGACACACACATACACACACAGAAGAAATGCTTTAACATTTACACTGCGATACATGTGCTTGTGCAGATCTGCTTACAAGTGTATGTGTTAGAGTGTGTGTGTGTGTGTACCAAATGTCCCTACAAGGATAGTAAAACCTGAGATCTCCTACATTGAAAGACCAGCCGGCATTAATAAACATACTAAATTATATTTTTCAAAGTTATGTGTGATGGGTAGGTTTAGTGTGTGTATGTGTGTGTGTAATAGATAGGTTTAGGGGTCAGGTTAGTGTGTGTGTGTGTGTGTGTGTGTGTGTGTGTGTGTGTGTGTGTGTGTGTGTATACCAAATGTCCCTACAAGGATAGTAAAACCTGAGATCTCCTACATTGAGGGACCAACCAGCATTAATAAACATACTAAATTATATTTTTCAAAGTTATGTGTGATGTGTAGGTTTAGTATGTGTGTGTGTGTGTGTAATAGATAGGTTTAGGGGTTAGGTTAGTGTGTGTGTGTGTGTGATGGGCAGGTTTAGGAGTAGGGTTAGTGTGTGTGTGTGTGTGTGTGTGTGTGTAATAGATAGGTTTAGGGGTCAGGTTAGTGTGTGTGTGTATGTGTCTGTGTGTGTGATGGGCAGGTTTAGGAGTAGGGTTAGTGTGTGTGTGTGTGTGATGTGCAGGTTTAGGAGCAGGGTTAGTGTGTGTGTGATGGGTAGGGTTATTCGATCCCTTACTTCAAAAGCACTTATTGTTAATGATATGATTACAGACTTTAACCTAGATGTGCTGTGTATTATGCACGGTTGGCGGTTATAGTCGCGGACTCCGCGGATATACCGCGGATCGGGCAGATGATGTGACGAAAAAAATATTTTAATTAAATTCGGGCGGTTGGCGGCCGGTTTCTAGTCTCGCGGCTGTCATCAGCAGCGCCTTGTAATAGCGGATGGCGGGCGGGAAAATTGGTCAAAAACATTGGTATGGATGGATGGCGGACGGATGATGAGTTTTGTGATGCGGTTGCGGATGAAATAATAGCCCATCCGCGCATCTCTACTGTGTATGACAGAAACCTGGCTAAAACCAAACGATTACATTACTTTAAAAGAGTGCACCCCGCAAGATTACTGTTATAAACATGAACCTCGTCTGAAAGGCAAAGGGGGAGGTGTTGCTGTAATTTATAGTAATATTTTCAAAATTACTAAGTCGTCTAGTTTCAAATATAATTCTTTTGAAGTGTTGGTGCTTAATTTAACAATATATAGTGCAAATGATAAATCAGCTTTAAGATTTGTGCTGGCTACTGTATACAGGCCACCAGGGCACCATACAGACTTCATCAAGGTGTGAGAGACCCGGGTTCGAATCCACTGTGAGACACCAATGTGTCCCTGAGCAAGACACTTAACCCCTAGTTGCTCCAGAGGCGTGCGACCTCTGAAATATAGCAATTGTAATTCGCTTTGGATAAAAGCGTCAGCTAAATGAATAAATGTAAAAATGTAAAATCAAAGAATTTACTGACTTTCTATCAGAGTTAGTACTGGCTGCAGATAAAGTCCTAATTGTTGGTGATTTTAATATACATGTAGATAATGGAAAAGATGCATTGGGATTGGCATTTAAAGACATTCTTAGCTCTATTGGAGTTAGACAACACGTGTCAGGACCTACTCATTGCCGTAATCATACTCTAGATCTAATATTATCACGTGGAATCAATGTTGATGCTGTTGCAATTCTGCAGCAGAGCGATGACATCTCAGATCATTATCTAGTCTCGTGTACACTTCATTTAGCCAAGGCTGCAAAGCCGACTCAGTGTTACATATATGTTAGACCTATCACTTCTGCCACTAAAGACTGCTTTATTAATAATCTTCCTGATCAGTTTCATCATCTCAGCATCCCAGATAGCTTAGAAGAACTCGATATTGCGACAGAAACTTTTAACTCTCTCTTTTCGAGCACTTTAGACACAGTTGCTCCGCTGCACTTAAAGAAGATCAAAGAAAATAGTCCAACGCCGTGGTACAACGAGCACACTCAGGCCCTAAAGAGGGCAGCCAGAAAAATGCGGTGAAACTGGAAGAAAACAAAACTAGAGGTATTTCGGATTTCATGGAAGGAGAGCTCGATTGCACACAGAGAGGCTTTAAAAACTGCTAGATCTGCTTATTGTTCAACCCTATTAAAAGAAAATAAACAATAACATAATCCTAGGTATCTATTCGAAACAGTTGCTAAACTGACGAACAATAAAGTTTCAAGCCCAGAAGTTTCCAAGCAGCACAACAGTAATGACTTTTTGAACTTCTTCACTTATAAAATTGATAATATCAGGAAAAAAATTATAACTATGCAACCGTCTACTACAGTATCGCATCAGACAGTGCATTGTAGTCTCACTGACGAAAAATTCGATTCATTTATTGCTATAGGAGAGGAAGAATTTTCTAAACTTGTGAAATCATCTAAAACGACAACATGTATGTTAGACCCTATACCGACTAAATGATTGAAAGAGAAGCTTCCAGATGTCATAGATCCTCTTCTTAATATCATTAATTCATCTTTGTCTCTAGGATATGTACCAAAAAAGTTTTAAGCTGGTTATGATTAAACCTACAGAATTAGTCAATTACAGGCCGATCTCAAATCTACCTTTTCTGTCAAATATACTAGAAAAGGCAGTATCCTCACAACTATATGTTCCGTTTTAGAAAGAAATGGTATCTGTGAGAATTTTCAGTCAGGATTTAGACCGTACCATAGTACTGAAACAGCTCTTATTAGAGTCACAAATGATTTGCTCTTATCATCCGATCGTGGTTTTATCTCGCTATTGATGTTACACGATCTTAGTTTTGCATTTGACACTTTTGACCACAACATTCTTTTAAATAGACTCGAAAATTATGTTGGCATTAGTAGAATTGCACTAGCATGGTTTAAATCATACTTATCTGACCGCTATCAGTTTGTAGCAGTAAATGAAGAGATGTCTTATCAGTCAAAAGTTCAGTATGGTGTACCACAAGGCTCAGTACTAGGACCGTTGCTGTTCACTCTGTACATGATACCCTTAGGAGATATCATTAGGAAGCATAGCATTAGTTTTCACTGCTATGCTGATGATACTCTATATTTCTTCACGCCCTGATAAAACTTACCAATCCACAAAATTAACGGAATGCATAGGTGATATAAAAAACTGGATGACTAGTAATTTCCTACTACTTAATTCTGAAAAAACAGAGATTCTAATTATTGGACAAAAAACGTCCTCACGTAATAACCTAGAATACTGTCTAACACTTGACGGCTGCTCTGACAAGTCCTTGTCGTCGGTTAGGAACCTGGGTGTGTGTGTGTGTGTGTGTGTGCTCTTTGATACCAGTCTCTCATTTGAAAGTCACGTGTCTAGTATCTATAAAACTGCATTTTTTCATCTTAAAAATATATCTTAATTACGTCATATGCTCTTAATGAAAAATGCAGAACAATTGGTTCATGCGCTTATGACATCAAGGCTAGATTATTGTAATGCTCTACTGGGTGGTTGCCCTGTACGCTTAATAAACAAACTACAGCTGGTCCAAAATGCAGCAGCTAGAGTTCTTACCAGAACCAGGGAGTATGACCATATTAGCCCGGTTCTGTCAACACTGCATTGGCTCCCTATTAAACATCGTATAAATTTTAAAATATTGCTGATTACTTACAAAGCACTAAATGGTTTAGCTCCGCAGTACTTGAGCGAGCTCTTAACCCATTATAGTCCTTCATGTCTATTGCGATCTCAAAACTCCGGCCAGTTGATAATACCTAGAATATTTAAATCGACTGCTGGCGGTAGATCCTTTTCCTATTTAGCCACAAAACTTTGGAACAATCTTCCTAACATGGTCCGGGAAGCAGACACAGCCTGTCAGTTCAAATCTAGATTAAAAACACATCTTTTTGGCTTAGCATACGCATAACACATTATAGACTTCTATAATTCAATGTTAGGTTGCATAGTTTAGATCACCCGGAACCGGGAACACTTCCCATAAATCCTGATGTTCTTTGTACATCATAAGAAGGATGGCGTCTACGCTAATATTAGTCTCTCTGTTTATCCCGAGTTTTACCGCAGTCCGCCGGATCCAGGCCGTATCCAGATCTGAGGAAGGACCATCACATGGACACGACGACAACGCATCCCTGAAGTGCCAGCCTCATCAACACTGTGAAGGCCTCAAGGACACCTCAACAAACTCATCTCCGTACCGGCGTGATGACTCCGACCCCTAACTGGATAAGTATTGTGAAAGTTCTGATTCAATCTGTCTTCTGACCTATAAGCTGCGTAAATCATAATCATACACTATTGGTTTGTTGGCCAGAGGAGAACTGAGCGACTGAGTCTGGGTTCTCCCAAGGCTTTTTTTTCCATTCTGTCACTGATGGAGTTTTGGTTCCTTGCCACTGTCGCCTTTGTCGCCATTGGCTTTTGGCTTGCTTATTTGGGGACATTTAATTTAATATTTAACAATATTATTACAATATTTTCCTGTTATCTCTGTCTGCTTTGAAATAATCTGTATTGTAAAAAGTGCTATATAAATAAAGGTGACTTGACTTGACTTGTGTGATGGGTAGGTTAAGGGGTAGGGTTAGTGTGTGTGTGTGTGTGTGTGTGTGTGTGTGTGTGTGTGTGTGTGTGTGTGTGTGTGTGTGTGTGTGTGTGTGTGTGTTAGTGTGTGATGGGTAGGTTTAGGGGTCAGGTTTGAGTTAAGGAATAGAATGTACGGTATAAAAACCATTACGTCTATTGAGAGTCCTCACTAAGATAGTGAACCTAACGTACGTGTGTGTGTGTGTGTGTGTGTGTGTGTGTGATTGAGTGCGTGTGTGTGTGAGAGATAGGAAGATGAGGCGAGTCTGACCTGATGAAGGCGTCTCCTCCTGTTCAGCGGTTTCCATTTCCTGTGTCTCCAGGAACTGCTTCCTGTGTCCCGAACATCAGTAGATCAGCACAATCAGGATTAGTTTCTTACAGAGATTTACCATGGTAATTATAAAGTACTTACTGCAGTTATTAATTAATATGGGATATTTTTTGTTGATTATTGTTGATTAAACTCATATTAATCACTGCAGAAACTTGGTGAATGTCATGATGATTAAATAAATGTTAACTGATAATAAATTAATCACATAAATTAATATTTTGTTTCAGCAAGTTGGCAAGGATATATTACTAATTTTAATTTAGTTTTACTTGAAGTACTAAACATAATAAAACGCTATATAGACAAATTTAAATAATAAATACAAATGAAAATGACAAAACACAACAAAATTATTTAAACTTTAAATTTAAGATGAAAAGGAAAAATATTAAAATAAAAACTAATTAAAAATATTCTAATAGTATATGCATAATACTGAAATAACACCATTATACAACAATTAAGATTGTATTACATTTGCATTGTGGCAATTAAGAATATTTAATCCACAAATACTCATTAATGTAATGTGAAATAAACATTTCTTCATGGCTTTCACCAAACCAATGGATGTATTAAGGAGAGATTATAATACAATATATTTGCATTAGTGCATTTAACATATGTTTCATCCATTGCATTGAAGGTATAATAATGATAATAATAATGTTTCATTAATTATTCTGTATGAAGTTAATGACATCTGGTTGATTTGTGTCATTACAGTGCCGCCACCTGCTGGACGTCTGCAGTATTACAACATACAGACCTGAGTTTGTCTACACACACACACACACACACACACACACACACACACACACACACACACACACACACACACACACACACACACACACACACACACACACACACACACACACACACACACACACACACACACACTCTCTCTCTCTCTCTCTGCAATGTTACAGCATAGGTAAAGACTCACAGACCTGAGTTTGTCTACACGCACACACACACACACATACACACAAACACACACTCCCACACATACACACACGCACACACACACATCCACGCACACAAACACACACACTAAAGACTCACACACACACCTGAGTTTGTCTACACACACACACACAAAAACACACTCTCACACTAGAGACTCACACACACCTGAGTTTGTCTCGGCCCTGCAGAAGCTCTTTATAGATGATCTGTGTTTCAGCATCAGGATCTAACGGGTCGCTCCAGTCGCCCAGAGTCACGGCAGAATGAGTCCGACTGCAGCCCGACGCTGACACACACACACACACACACACACACACACACACACACACACACACACACACACACACACACACACACACACACACACACACACACACACACACACACACACACACACACACACACACACACACAAAGAGAAAGAGAGGACTGTGAGTAACACACTGTTCTCTTCTCGAATCTAATATTACTGATCTTGACATCATGAATATGTTATGATAAAATGATCAGACTGAGATAACATTGCAGCTGAAAACACCTGATATCCCACAGTATATCCCTGAGGCGCTTCTACGAAGTCTTGATGTTGTTTTTGGGCTTTACTAGATATAAACATTACTGTTGTTGAGCTGTTTAGTCCCAGTGTCTGAACGGTCCTGTTAAGTGTTGATATTGTGTTACTTCTGCCTGCATTCACTATATGAAGTCTATTAAACAATCGGTAACACTTTACAAGGTTCCAATTGGTAACATTAGTAATGCATTAGTTAAAGACGACCTATTATAACCTTTTACAAAGTCTTGATGTTGTTTTCAGGCTCTACTAGAACAGGTTTTCCTGCTTGAATGTTGATTATTTTCCTCATATTCTCCATTGTTGCGGCTCCTCTCTTCCCAGTCTGTCAGTAACGCTCTGTTTACTTCCTGTCTCTATGAAGTCCCGCCTTCTGAAAAACACACTGTGCTCTGATTGGTCGGCTGGAGCAGTGTGTTGTGATTGGTCGAGCGCTTCGAGTGTGTTTGGGAAATGTCCCGCCCCTTACCATAACCGCCAGTTTAACACACTACTAACTAACTCAACCAGGCCCCGCCCCTTTATTCTGCGTATGAATTATTATAATGAGGAATATTGTGACGCGTTCGTTCCCGGAAGAAACTCAAGATACAATGGAGGCGTTTCAGGAGTTCAGAAACACTGACGCTGATATAGAGAATAACTGGAACTTTTTCATGCTCAAACAGCAACAGTTGAAGATGTAAAAAGCAGAATAGTTCCTCTCTCAGTACTGTAGATGTGCAGGTGCATCTCACACACACACACACACACACACACACACACACACACACACACACACACACACACACACACACACACACACACACACACACACACACACCTGTGCGTTCAGGCTGAAGGCAGCAGGTCCACTTGTTTCCTCGATGAGCTCCTGGATGGAACGATGACATCATGTGTTCATTATAAATACTCACTTTCCTGACGGCCGACAGCCACTGATTCAGCTCATTCACATTCTGAAACACACACACACACACACACACACACACACACACACACACACACACACACACACACACACACACACACACACACACACACACACACACACACGTTACAAAATATTCTATTTCAAATAAATTCTGTTCTTTTAAACGTTCTATTCATCAAAGAATCCAGAAAAATAAAATGTTATTTCACAAAACTATAAACTTTTCAACATTAATCAGAAATGTTTTTGAGCATCAAATCAGCATATTGATTGTTTTCTGAAGACTGTGTGAGTGAGTGAGTGTGTGTGTGAATGAATGTGTGAGTGTGTGTGTGAGTGAGTATGTGTGAGTGTGTGTTAGTGTGTGTGAGTGAGTGTGTGTGTGTTTGTGTGTGTGTGTGTATGTATGTGTTTGTGTGTGACTGTGTATGTGAGAGTGTGTGTGTGTGTGTGTGTGTGTGTGAGTGAGTGAGTGTGTGCGTTTGTGTGTATGTGTGTGTTTGTGTGTGTGTGTTTGTGTGTGGATTTGTGACTGTGTGTGTGTGTGTGTGTGTGTGTGTGTGTGAATGAGTGAGTGAGTGAGTGAGTGTGTGTTTGTGTGTATGTGTGTGAATGTGTGACTGTGTATGTGTGTTTGAATGAGTGAGTGAGTGTGTGTGAGTGAGTGTGTGTGTGTGTGTGTGTGTATGTGTGTGCGTGTATGTTTGTGTGTGAATGTGTGACTGTGTATGTGTGAGTGTGTGTGTGTGTGTTCTGTCACCTTGCACTGCAGGTATGTGGTGTGTAGTTGTCCTTCCGTGTCCTGTGTAATGACCTGCATGACGTTCTGCAGCTGAAAGGCGTTTTCATCCACTCGCTCCACCGCACACACACACTGGATGGGAATAGAGGAGCGAACCTGAAACAGACACACACACACACACACGCTCAGAGGTGGGCACAAATACATCAAAAATTATTTTGTTACAAAATACAAATACTGGCTCATGAAATGTAACAAAATAAAATTCAAAATACTGATGTGAAAAATGTATTTAAATAAAATACAAGTAATTAGTATTTTGAAAATACAAAAATACTCCCACAATAATCTTAAGTCTTTTTTTTATTACTGAAAGGTCAACACAAATAGTAGCAATAACACAAATATGAGAAATGTGTAAATTCAAAATGGCGAGGTAGCAAAATAAAAAAGTATGGGCCTTTCACTAAATCTCTACAGGGCCTGAAATAGCTCGCTCTGACGTAAATGGCATGTATAGCTAAGTTCACATCAGTGGTGTGGTAGGCTGCCCTTAATAGCAAAATGTGTTTGATGTAGGCTACGTAGCCATATTATCACCGTTACTCTACGCGTGCCTTAAAGGACAAGTTTGGTATTTTACACTTAAAGCTCTGTTTTAAGATCGTTTCTAATGAAATCGAACGGTTAAGATTGAAATTTGGACACATGCTGCTGTCCCGAGAATTTTCAGTTTCTGTGTTAGCACCCCAACGACCTCCACAATGGTTTCATAGGCGCACTGGAACAATCATTCATAAAACGCATTAAACTTTAGTTTACAAAGACGTGTAACTCACCGAGTGGTCTGGGGTGTTCACTGATATGCTCACACAAAAATCGCTGCAAAAGATGCTTTCCAACAGGTGTTTTACCATTCGTTGTAAAACTGTGGACCTATTTTTCCAAACGCCTCACAACCGGACATTCTTCCGTTGAGAGCTTGAATAATAGAAACTCCAGCCCAGTTGGTGGCGATAATGCACCTTTGCCAATGTTTGGATAGCATAGCCTACGATACCGCGACTGGAAGAATACAGAAAGAATACAAACAACCCCATTTCTGTCTCCGTCAGCGGAGTAATAACCTACCTCACAGAACATCCAATACAAGTCAATGGAGTTGGACAAAAACTACGATAAAACCTGTTGGAGAGCATCTTTTGCAGCGATTTTTGTGTAAAAATAACAGGCCGAGAATTTTCGTCACAAAATCAAAATTCCATTTTAATCATAATAAAATATGATTAATCATATTAATCATAATATGTGTGGGTTTGTTTTACACACGAGACTCTAACTGTCCTGACCGCGTATGCCTTTTCCATAGTAGAAACGCGCTGCGTGCGCAATTACTGAAAAACAATAGGATTGATGATGATACAAAATCAATATCAATATTTCTCATATGTAATACGTTTAAAAACGTGTAAAAACTGCAGATGGATGTTATATTGTGAACGCTTGCTTAGCATGGAGATTTCAGTGGAGTTACGACACATGCGCTGTTTCATAATAGGTAGGGCCTATGATGTACTTTTATGAATGACAACACAGTGCATTGATCTCATAAGGCACAATTATTTTCTCTATAATGCCGTTCATTGTGCAATATGTGTGTGTGTGTAGACTGTATATTTTTCACAAAACACTTTACATTAATGACGTTTTTTAGAGTTCAAAACTCATTCACTTCTTGGAGGGAGCCCGGTCTACAGGGTGTCACGTGATTTTCGTGGATCTAACCTGGACATTGCCATTGCCAACATCAGACCGAAAATATGGCAAAATCATTTACTATGGTAATTAAATACGTATTTAAAATACATTTAATTGAAATACTGCCCATGTCTGCACACGCTGGATATAGAATATGAATAGAGGAGCGAACCTGAAACACACACACACACACACGCTGGATATAGAATATGAATAGAGGAGCGAACCTGAAACACACACATACACACACACGCTGGATATAGAATATGAATAGAGGAGCGAACCTGAAACACACACACACACACACTGGATGGGAATAGAGGAGCGAACCTGAAACACACACACACACACACACACACACACACACACACACACACACACACACACACACACACGCTGGATGGGAATAGAGGAGCGAACCTGAAACACACACACACACACACTGGATGGGAATAGAGGAGCGAACCTGAAACACACACACACACACACTGGATGGGAATAGAGGAGCGAACCTGAAACACACACACATACACTGGATGGGAATAGAGGAGCGAACCTGAAACACACACACACACGCTGGATGGGAATAAAGGAGCGAACCTGAAACACACACACACACACACACTGGATGGGAATAGAGGAGCGAACCTGAAACACACACACACACACTGGATGGGAATAGAGGAGCGAACCTGAAACACACACACACACACACACACACACACACACACGCTGGATATAGAATATGAATAGAGGAGCGAACCTGAAACACACACACACACACTGGATGGGAATAGAGGAGCGAACCTGAAACACACACACACACACACACACACGCTGGATGGGAATAGAGGAGCGAACCTGAAACACACACACACACACACTGGATGGGAATAGAGGAGCGAACCTGAAACACACACACACACACACTGGATGGGAATAGAGGAGCGAACCTGAAACACACACACACACGCTGGATGGGAATAGAGGAGCGAACCTGAAACACACACACACACACACACACTGGATGGGAATAGAGGAGCGAACCTGAAACACACACACACACACTGGATGGGAATAGAGGAGCGAACCTGAAACACACACACACACTGGATGGGAATAGAGGAGCGAACCTGAAACACACACACACACTGGATGGGAATAGAGGAGCGAACCTGAAACACACACACACACACACTGGATGGGAATAGAGGAGCTAACCTGAAACACACACACACACACACACACACACACGCTGGATGGGAATAGAGGAGCTAACCTGAAACACACACTGGATGGGAATAGAGAAGCGAACCTGAAACACACACACACACACACTGGATGGGAATAGAGGAGCGAACCTGAAACACACACACACACACACACACACACACACACTCACACACTGGATGGGAATAGAGGAGCAAACCTGAAACACACACACACACGCTGGATGGGAATAGAGGAGCGAACCTGAAACACACACACACACACACACACACACACACACGCTGGGTGGGAATAGAGGAGCGAACCTGAAACACACACACACACACACACACACACACACTGGATGGGAATAGAGGAGCGAACCTGAAACACACACACACACACACACACTGGATGGGAATTTCGGAGCGAACCTGAAACACACACACACACACACTGGATGGGAATAGAGGAGCGAACCTGAAACACACACACACTGGATGGGAATAGAGGAGCGAACCTGAAACACACACACACACACACACACACACACACACTGGATGGGAATAGAGAAGCGAACCTGAAACACACACACACACACACACACACTGGATGGGAATAGAGGAGCGAACCAGAAACACACACACACACACACACACTGGATGGGAATAGAGGAGCGAACCTGAAACACACACACACACACACTGGATGGGAATAGAGGAGCGAACCTGAAACACACACACACACACACTGGATGGGAATAGAGGAGCGAACCTGAAACACACACACACACACACACACTGGATGGGAATTTCGGAGCGAACCTGAAACACACACACACACACACTGGATGGGAATAGAGGAGCGAACCTGAAACACACACACACACACACACACACACACACACTGGATGGGAATAGAGGAGCAAACCTGCAACACACAAACACACACACACACACACACGCTGGATGGGAATAGAGGAGTGAACCTGAAACACACACACACACACACTGGATGGGAATAGAGGAGCGAACCTGAAACACACACACACACACACTGGATGGGAATAGAGGAGCAAACCTGCAACAGACAAACACACACACACACACACGCTGGATGGGAATAGAGGAGTGAACCTGCAACACACACACACACACATGCGCGCTGGATGGGAATAGAGGAGCGAACCTGCAACACACACACACACTCTCTCACACACACACACACACGCGCGCTGGATGGGAATAGAGGAGCGAACCTGCAACACACACACACACACACACATGCGCGCTGGATGGGAATAGAGGAGCGAACCTGCAACACACACACACACTCTCTCACACACACACACACACGCGCGCTGGATGGGAATAGAGGAGCGAACCTGCAACACACACACACACACACACACG
>NW_027509183.1:1592500-1625000 GCF_051911475.1 Siphateles boraxobius
TCTGTATCTGCCCATGAGTGGAAAATTGTTATTGAAGTTTTTAAGTAAACTAAAGTAAACATTTGATTAAAATAAAGATGAATTTATCATGTGAATCTATAACTGTGTGTTGAACCTTAGCGAGCAGCAGGAGAGTTCTGCTGGTTCGTGTGTCGGCGTGATGGTCTCTCAGCTGGAAGAGTTTGGGTGTCAGAATCGCAGGAGCGAACAGACGCAGGAAGAAAAAGCCACTGATGGACAAATACTTCACATCCTACAAGAGAGAAACAGTGAGTACAACACCATCCACACCTTCATCATCATCATCATCAAGTCCTCACCTCATTCTCCGGTTCTGGAAACTGTTCCTCTACTCGTTTATGGAGCTGTTTGAACACGACCCGCATCACAGGAGGACACTGGGAAACTGAGTTCCCGATGGCCTCCATGATGCTGGTCAGATACGCCTGAAGAAGCCCGACGCTGCTCTCTCTGACCTCTGCCTCAGACGCTGAGCCTTTAAATGATATACGTCTGGAAAGACAGTGTGTTTTTAGCAGTGCTGGACCGTAACTAAACATTTCTACTTCGTTACTGTACTTAAAGCATTAGTTCACACAAAAATGAAAAAAACGTCCTCACCCTCATGTCGTTCCAAAAACGAAAGACTTAAATTCATTTTCAAAACACAAATTAAGGTATTTTAAATGAAATCTGACAGATTTCTGTCCTTCCATTGACAGTTATGCAACTACGACTTTGATGCTTCAAAAAGTTAATAGAGATCCTAAAACTAATCCATATGAATCAAGAAATTCAGTCAAAATTTTGTTCATATGATGAAAAGATTGAATGTAGGCTTTTATTCACATATAAACATTGACCAGTAAAGGTAAACAGTACCTGCTTGACGCAGAAGGAAACTCATTGGTTCTTAAGAAGCTCAAACCCTACTTGACGTTCATATGTAAAGGAAAGTCTAAATTCAATCTGTTCATCATAAAAAGCAATCGTGTCTCTTCTGAAAATTTGGACTCAACCGCTCAATTCATATGGATTAATTTTACATTCTCTTTATGACCTATTTGAAGCGTCAAATTGGTAGTTAGAGCTACTTTCACACAGAATCCACAGACCACAGAATCTACACACAATTAATGCTTATTTCTTTGGTTTTCTGCACAATAATTTATAGAAACTACTGCACAATTATTTGAATTAAGGCAATTGTTATCATTGGTTTCAGTTTTACTCATCTCTGAAATATCACATACAAGTGCATACACCACCGTTCAAAAGTTTGGGGTCATAAAAAAGAAAAAAAAAAACGTAATTTCTTCAGCAAAAACATTTAAATTAATTAAAAGTTATAATACATAAAGTTTTATAAAATATTACAAAACAATTTAATATTAAAAAATATTCCTATTTCTGTTCTTTTGAACTTACTATTAATCAAAGAATCCTGAAAAATAAAATGTATTACGGTTTCAACAAAAATATTAACTGTTTTTAACATTGAAAATAGTTAGCCATGTTTCCTGAGCAACAAATCATCATATTATAGTGATTTCTGAAGGTTCATGCGACACTGAAGACTGGAGTAATGATGCTGAAAATTCAGCTTTGATCACAGGATACAAATGACATCTTACTATATATTCACATAGAAAACAGCTATTTTAAATTGTAATAATATTTCAGTATTTTTACAGTATTTTTGATCAAATAAACACAGAGCCTTGGTGAGCAGAAAAGACTTCTTTCAAAAACAATACAAAATATTCCTGACCCCAAACTTCTGTAATGGTAGTGTATATAATATATTTCAAATATTGCCTGAAACCTGAAGCGCTTTTGTTCTCAGTGACATTTCAGATGTGGTGAAATCACGCTATACATAGATCTAAAAGCCACCAGAGGTAAAGTTTTTAGAGTTCACTTCTGTTCCCTGGCAACACTTCTCTCCTGCAGTTACTTTTCCCCGATCTTGGCTGTTTCACCTAATGATATGTTGTTTACTGAACTACTGTTCCCTATCAGTCAGTCAGTTACTGGTGAAATGGGGGTTTCGCTAGAGAGCCCTATCACATTCGAAAACGAGAAACAATGGTATGAAAATACCATGGGTGTGCGGAATCTGTATCACGAACTGCATTGATATAAAAAAAAGCCACAAGTGCAATCTCGCATTATGCTTTTTCTTCGGAGCCAAAGTGTTTATATGCTTCTCTTTGCCTTCATTAAAGCAACAAGCCTCTCTTCAGTCGGTGTTGGTGTGACAGCGCGTTTCAGCGGGTTAACGGTCCTGCTGCTGGTCTGTGCAGTGACTTTGCTCACGGCTCGTGTTCTCCTCTGGCCGCTTCGGCACTGCTGAGAGAGATTTTCTTTTCTAAATGAGCTGCACGGGCACGACTTTTTAAAAATGTCTCCCCCGTGTGTTTCTGGATGTGGGCACATGATCCATCCGCCTGATGGTCACGATCGCTGTCTAGCGTGTTTGGGCTTTAATCACGCTCAGACAGCGCTCATGGATGAGTCATGTTCTCATTGCGGGAACATGACCAGCGCGGTGTTAAGATCGAGACTCAATGACCTCCGTGGGGGTAGAGTCTCCTCTGACACACCCTAATCAATCTCTTTATCGAGAGGGGATACTTTGGCTGGTTTTCAGGGTGATCTGAGGGTTACGGTGTGGAATAACCCGACGAGTCACATCGCAAGCCTGGGAGCTTCCGGGTGAACCTGGTTCCTCTCGGGGACCCAGTGATTCATTCGGGGCTCTGGCGGATGAAGCCATGTTGCCCAGTCGCTCACAAGGCGGTCTTGATTCCTCTAGGGATGAGGATTCGGCTGTGTTGCCTCCCTCTGGAGTGCCAGCGTTAGCCGAGTCTGATCCAGAGCTGATTGCCATGCTTGTCCGGGCAGCTGAGAGTATCGGGTTGGAGTGGCGCCCGCCGCCCTCCACCCGAGCGCTCAAGGCTGGATAATTGGTTCCTGGGGGGCGGAGCGTGCTGGCAGTCCCCGTTGATTCTCGCGGCCCGGCGGCGTCCTCCACCTTCTCTAACCTCGGCAGCGCGGCAGCCAACGGGTACACTGGGGTCCCCTAGGGCTCGTGCAAGAGCTGCCCACTGCCACCTCCACGGGCGACGAAGGTCACTGCGCGATCCCTGGGTCAGGTGATGTCCACCTGTGTGGTCCAGGAACGTCATCTGTGGCTCAACCTGGCTGATATGAGGGAGGCAGAAAAAACTCATTTTCTCGTTGTGAGGCAACAGTGGCTCAGTGGTTCATGTAGGTTGTCTACAAACCGGAAGGTTGGTGGTTCCATCCTCGGTTCTACCTGACCAAGTATCGAGGTGTCCATGAGCAAGACACCTAAACCCCAGCTGCTCCCGACGAGCTGGATGGCGCCTTGCATGGCTGACACTGCTGTCGGTGAATGAATGGGTGAATGTGAGGCAATATGTAAAGCGTTGTGGTGGCCATGGGTCTGTTGAAAGCGCTATATAAATGAAGTCCATTTACCATTACTCAACTCCCCAATAATCTCAGGCTGGGCTTTTTGGCGGTGCGGTCGAGTTTTTTGCCCAACAGTTCTTGGCCACCCAGAACCAGACTGAGGCGATAAAGCATCCACCCAGCCGTCCGTGCATCCCCCTCAGTCTTCTTCCCGCCAAAGCTGCCCTCCTGCTCGGCCCAAGCAGCAGCTTTCACCGAGCCAAAGCAAAGAGGTGTTCGCAGGAAGGCGGCACAGCTCGTCTCCGCCCCTAAGCCTGCCAAACGCCAGGCTAAGCAGCGCTCCTGAGACGGGCAGCTCGAGCTAGGGCTCAGTTCTTTTCAGGAGCTGGTAGCAGGACCACTCCTTTCCCCAGTGGAGGGCCGGGGGAGAATCTTTTGTTCTAAAAAATTCCTCCAAGTCCCAAGAGGCCACGGATGGCAGTGAGCGATGCTATGCCTCGCCACTCTCGTCCCCCTCTGTCGCCAGACCCCTGTCAGAGCAGGGCCCTTCCCTGGCCTCCTAACACTTTCGCGAGATTCTACAAACTCCGTGTAGAGCCAGTGTCCTCTCGTGTACTCGCTTCCAGTAGCCAGTAAGTATGATCTGCTCGATGTCATCGCTTGCTGCGCCGTTCCACTCCACGGACTGGATACGTGCGCTATTCTACTCAGATGAGTTCTTCATAGACCCTGAGTTCTTCCTGCACTGTCGATGCCATCAGCAGAGTGCATGCCCGGTCGGTTAGCCCTCGTGATCGCTTAGGTGCCTCCATGTGCATGGTTCCCCGGTTGGACAAGCCCCACGTGTATTTCCACGGTATGTCTCCTCTGAGCATGTGTCTTTCCCTCGGCAAGAGCCCTCTTGCCATCTCGAGATTGAAACATTCCACCCTGCGTGCTGGATACCTCTGAGATCTCCATATGTATCCCGTACTCGGGTCATATGTGTATTTTAAGTCCTCCCTGTGGGTATGGGCACGGTTACATATTCCACCTGGGATATGCTACTCAGTGTACCTTGGTATTCTTACGTTAGCCTGGCCCTTCACTCGTGCTAGCCTCACGACAAGGAGCTGGGGCTTGTGCAGGACACTGGAAAACAGCCGTATTGGCGAGATTAGATTGGGACCCCCATTTCGTCCGTCACTGATCCATCTCAAAGTCTCGGTTACGTATGTAACCCTCGTTCCTGAAGGAGGGAACGTAGACGTTACGTCCACATGCCACTGCCGCTGTACCGCTGAAACGGCTGGGACGCACAGTCTCGGCTCCTCAGCAGGTAACATAAAGCGAGATTGCACTCGCGGCTCCTTTTATACACACGCGATGCAAATTCCGCAGACCCATGGTATTTCCATACCATTGGCTCGTTTTCTAATACTCAAAGGTGATATGGCTCTCTAGCGAAACCCCCATTTCGTCAGTCACTGACGTACCGTCTCCGTTCCCTCCTTCAGGGAACGAGGGATACATACGTAACCGAGACGTTATGCATATGTTATATTATGAACTCGCACCTGGAGCGGTTGAGGTCTATCTTGCAGGGATCCAACTCGACGTATTTCTTTTCCTCAAAGATCCGGTTAATAATGGGCTTCAGAACCTCATGTAGATACAGCATCCCGACAGCCTGACACATACCAAACCCTCTTACTAACATTCACGCATTTTGATATAAACACAAGATTATATTTCAGATGAAGATATGCACACACCTTCATGAACTGCTCCATAGCTTTAGAGGCCAGTGAGTTGGACCGGAAGAGTGTATTTGGATCTGCTATTGGGGACAAACAGAAAACAACTTCTGTTCATGTTTCTCAACCATTATGTTCCTCCAGAGCCTTTGTCTGCTGTCCATGCACATATATTCTACTATGACTGTCATCCACACAACAAAGTAAGTCTGCATATAAATGTGAAAAATGAAATCTATCAAAATTGTATTTATTTAGTACAACTAAACTTTTACAGTAAAGAAAATGTGATGTTTTCCCAATGCTACAGTGCATTTAAATTTACAGTTATGCATTAAGCGGATACTTTTAAAGCAACTTACACTGCAGTGCATTTCTATCCATATTCTGTTTGTTATGGCTTATTTTTAGTGGAGGTGTTTTGGATGGTTGTTAATGATCACTGATGCTACTTTTTCATGCACTGAGATTTTGGACTTTTTTGCTTCCATTACATGTCTTCTTTAAACTAGTGTAAAGAAAAGATCCAAAATACACATTTTAGTGTTTATTTTACTGCACTTTTAATCTGTTTGAGTCTGTAGATTTCAATCTCAACCCATAAAGACGGTGAGTTTGAGTCAGAAATCATCACTTCAGAAGCTTTACACACACCAAACTTTACAGTTTTATTCATATCTATATTCTGAAGGTTTTTACACTCTATTTTGTATTCAAAAAAAATATTACCTAAAAACATGGTGATTTTTTCTTGCTGTTGACAGTATTTTCTGATTAAATCAGACAAGAATTTTGAACTTTGCTTTATCAAATGTTCAGATTTCTGTTCTGTGCATTTATGGAAATTAGTGCATATTTAATTAGGTAATGGTTCATTTGTATATCTAAACAAGATTTCAGAAAACTTGTAATACAGAACAACCGTTTTAATGAATAGGGATTAAATGAAATGGGGAAAGTATGATGATACCTATTAGTCAACATTTGTACCCTATTTACCTGTGGTCTCACGCTAAAAATTAGTAATTAAAACTATTATTTGTTATATTTATTGAAATCTCAGGGGTACATCAAGTCAAGAATCATGGTCTTATACGGTTGATCCCTGATATAGACACATTGAAACTAGCACCTCACTTAAGATCCCATGCCAGGAGTCTTGGAGGGATTGTTGATAGTGCTTTTAAACTGGATAAGCAGGTCAGTGCTGTGGTTAAGGCTAGCGTTTTTCAGCTTAGACTGATAGCTAAAGTCAAACCGTATCTGAGACAGGCTGACCTAGAAAAAGTCATTCATGTTTTTATTACCTCTCGCCTGGATTACTGTAACTCTTTGTATACAGGCATTTGGGAAGTCTGAGCTCTACCGTCTGCAGCTTGTACAGAATGCAGCAGCTCGTCTTTTAAGTGGCAGGAAGAAGCGGGAGCACATTACTCCAGTGCTCTCATTGCTTCACTGGCTTCCAGTAAAGTATCGGATTGATTTTAAGGTTCTTCTATTTGTTTTTAAATGTATCAATGGGTTAGCCCCAGAGTACCTTACAGACCTTGTCACGTTACATAGGCCCTCCAGAGACCTTCGTTCAGCCAGTCTGATGTCCTGGAGGTTCCTAGATCGAAACGGAGATCCAGTGGTGATCGAGCTTTTTCAGTGGCAGCTCCCACTATCTGGAACTCACTGCCTGTAGCTGTGCGGACTACTAGTAGCCTGTCCACTTTTAAATCATTGCTGAAGACTCATTTGCTTGAAGTAGCTTTTGGCACAGGGGAGCTGCCTTGATGAATGTTATATTCTATATGTACCTTCATCTTTTGCATTTGTTATTTTATTGTGTTTTTTATTGTATCAGTCTGTGACTAATATCATTGTGTTTTTTACTGTGAAGTACTTTGGTAAGCCTTGGCCTTGGAAATGTGCTATATAAATAAATGTGTCATTGACATTGACATTGAATTTGTTCTGTAACTTTGTTCTGGCTATTTTCTCTTCTCCTGTCTTTCTCTGTCATCCTTGTCGTTCGCTGACAAACATTCCCATCTTATGATCGTTCCATTTCCTTTTGAAGCTGCTTCCTGTGGAGTTGCTATGGAAACTTGGACCCTTTGTTTGTCATCGGCACGGCACAAACGCAACATAAAACACCAGCCGAGTGTGAAAAACCCACGCGCTCCCACAATCACACAAAACATCATTAATGAGAGAGGAGAAGTTCAGAGAGGACTTCACGGCAGCGAGGGGAACTGTGTGTAAATATAGCTGGACTGAAGTCGTCACGTCGCCTACACACAGGAAAACCACTAATCAAACACACACACACACACACACACACACACACACACACACACACACACACACACACACGTACTGGTGTTGTGGACCTCTCTGGTGTTGAGGTAGTCCAGGAATGGCACGACCAGGCCTTGACCCAGATAGATCTTCACTAGCGTCATGGCCACCTCTTGTCGACTCTCCACCGTCGTGACCTCTTCCAGGAGGGTCAAAGGTGTGGGATCATCCACCTGACAGCATTGGGAATTATTACGTAATTTTACGTATTAAAGGCCATATTACGGCCTTTTATATAGTTTTGATGTTGTTTTTGGGCTCTACTAGAACAGGTTTGCATGCATTATTTTCCTAATATTCTCCATTGTTGCAGCTCCTCTCTTCCCAGTCTGTCAGTAACGCTCTGGTGTGCGTTTTTCCGGAAGCATTGTTAGCAAACTGTGGTCGTAAGTTCGGAAGTTATCAGCAGTTCAGTGAGTCGGTGTTTCCCGAAACCATATTTCTAACAAACAATCGCAAACAGCATTCCAAAGTTGTGTGTTGAGTTTCTTGTTTGTATGACATGTGGACTCAATAAATCCTTATCTTGAGCCGTAAGCAAGCTGACATTCAGCTTAATCTATAGCTTTTATTTAGAATACATAAAAATGTTTTTACGTCTTTTAGTTTGTCAAGAGATTTAAAGTGTCGTTTTTTGTAGAGAGCGCATGTGCGAACGTGCTCTAGTATGCAAAAACGAGCCTATGACTAAATCTGGAAATAAAGCAAAAAAAAAAAAAAGGAAAATGAGAAATAGTCCTCAGATGCCATGTTTGTAATTTATAGCAAAACATCTAACATTAATTTGATCTCAAACATATTATACGGTTTCGGGAAACAATCGTGACTAGCTAGTTGATTTCTTCAATGATGCATCGTTCTCTAGTAGTAAAGCAGCAAGTTACAGCGTTGTACGGAAAACAAACCCCTGTTTACTTCCTGTCTCTAAGAAGCCCCTCCTTCTGAAAGCACACTGTGCTCTGATTGGTCGGCTGGAGCAGTGTGTTGTGATTGGTCGAGCGCTTCGAGTGTGTTTGGGAAATGTCCGGTCCCTTTTCATAACCACCAGTTTAACACACTACTAACTAACTCAACCAGGCCCCGCCCCTTTATTCTGCGTATCAATTATTTAAATGAGGAATATTGTGACGTGTTCGTTCCCGGAAGAAACTCAAAACTACAATGGAGGCGTTTCACGGAATTCAAAAACACTGACACTGATATAGAGAATAACTCCCACTGGAGGGACTTTGAAACCTTTTTCATGCTTAAACAGCATGAAAAACTTTACACACTAACGAAAGATGAATATGGAAAAAAGCAGAATATGTCCTTTTTGAGAATGTGCAGCTCCATACAGGATGTTGAACTGATATTCGATTTGGAATGACAGGAAGAAGAATTAAACAGATTTTTGGCACTAAATGGACAAAGAGCTGATCACATTAACTTTTTTTTTTTGGTTTTAATCCTGTTAAACTAATAACTGGGCCTGAAATAAAATAAATTATATAAAAAACCTTACTTATTTTTTCATTCTAGTTTCCAAGGCAACATTTATTTATCATTTTAGTCTAACTTGATGTACTAAAATAACTAAAACAAAAATGTATTTAATTTATTTATAAAAAACTAATAAAATGGCAAAAACACAGCTAAATTACTAAAACAAACTGAAATTAAAATGAAAACAGAAAATATAAAAATAAATAATACAAATAATAAAATAATAATATAAAAAAAATTCAGAAATAAATTAAATAAAAACTAATTGAATATATCAATAAAAACTACAATGGTATCTCAATGATACTGAAACAACACTGGTGGAGATTTTATACAGCATTCTGGAAAATTCAGTGTTCAGTGTGTAAAATAAAAGTTGAATTATAAAAAAATCCTGAAACCACAGTGTTTAAATTACATACAAATGTCTACAATCATTTAAATCAGTGTTTTGCCATATGAAGGAATGTCTCTGTAATTAGCCTGTTGAGAACATGTATAATAATCTGGACTTTATAAATCAAATTCAAAATATTCTATCTGTTTGCTTCCTCAATTCAAATAGAAAGTAACTTTATTTACTAATTCTTCAGTGGTTTAGTGTTTCATGTTTTGGGTCTCTTAATGGAGAAAAGGTGAAGCACCAGATTATTTTCTTGCAGTGTTAATGTTCTCCAATTACTTTAACCCTTTGTTTTTTAGGCCTGAAACACACTATGTGCATCATTGCTGCTATAGACGTTCTTTGGTGGTCAGTTTAAGCTGTTCAGACGTGCAGGATGTAATGGTACCTCAGATGGCGAGATGACGGCCTCCACCAGCTGCTCGATCAGAGGCTGATAGTACAGAGAAGGAAGAATTCGCTCCTCTGTCAAACGCACCTTCAGACGCAAGGCACCCAGTTTACCCCTGAAAGAGGCATAGAGAGAGAGAGAGACAGACAGTTTTGAGTCTGTGTGCTTTTATAATAGTGCTTACAATAAACTAGACTGTTTCAACCTAAAGCATCAAAACCAACCTGTAAGATGGGTAAGATGCGTGTTTGTGAATTGCTTTGACAACGACAGCCTGCTTATGGGATTTATACTCTTATAGAGATGTTTTCAACTATGATACTAAATGATGGACTTTTACTTAATGTGATGATACACTGCAATAAAATGATGTTCTTCCGTCCGTCTTGTTTTCCAGAACAAATATTTAAAGATTCTTAAATCAAGAACTTGAGAAGCAAAATACTTAAGATTTTAAGTTTTGTTTAATGAAAGATATATCAAATTGAAGTGAGTTTATGCTTAAAACAAGAACGAGTATCTGCTATTGTGGTCAAAATAATCTTGTTTGCCTTTGAATGAATAATTATTCTTCTGACCCCATTGACAGATACAGTAATTGTTATTGTTTTAAGCACAAAGTCTATTTTATCCAAAGTATTTTTCTTTTCAAGTAAATGTATCTTGAATGAAGAATTTTTAGATAATTTTATTGCAAAACAAGACAAAAATAGTCCATTACAGGGGGGGGGGGGGGTATGCATGTTTAAAATGTGCTATTAAATTTTCTATGATGTTTGGAATTTTACAAATGTCTTAACTGGACTTGATAAATACAAGATCGAGCTACTGGTGTGCCTCAGGGCTCAGTGCTGGGACCGCTTCACTTCTCCTTCTACATGTCATCACTAGGATCTGTGATTCAGAAACATGGTTTTCCAATCACTGCTACACTGACGACACACAACTCTACAGTACCTCTCATTCCAGCCTGATGATTCGACAGTAGCTTCTTGCATCTCAGACATTTCTTGCTGGATGAAGAACCACCACCTTCAACTCACCCGAAGACAAAATTGCTTGTGGTCTCGCCAAACCCAACACTTTTTCACAACTTCTCCATTCAGCTTCGTCAACCATAACTCCATCCAGGACAGCCAGGAACCTTGTGATTGATGATCAGTTAAACTTCACAGACCACATTGCTAAAATTGCCCGGTGCTGCAGATTTGCCTTATACAACATTAGGAGGATCAGGCCCTTCCTATCGGAGCTGCACAACTCCTTGTCCAAGCTCTTGTTCTATCCCGACTGGACTATTGTAATGTTCTCAGGCCTTCCATCACTGTCAAACCTCTAGCTGATCCAGAAGCAAGAGTGTCTTTATCGAGCCTAAGAGACGCACATCACACATCTTCACAAAAATGCACTGGTTGCCAATAGCCACATCAAATTCATGTCACTGATGTTTGCCTAATTAACAACCACTGGCTCTGAATCCTTATACCTAAACTCACTAATTCAGACTTATGATTCCTCCAGAAGCTTGCGTTCTGCAAGTGAACAGCGTCTTGTGTTCCCATCATACCAAAGAGGCACACAATCATTGGAAGCAGATCGTCATTAAAACATGAGCAAACACAAAGACAACGATCTCTGAAGCAGCATTACCATCTCAAACACACCTGCTAATGAATGTGACTGCACTGTAAACACACACACACACACACACACACACACACACCCTGCATCGTCCTCGGTGTTTCCCAGCGGCAGCAGACGAAACCAGCCCTGCATCACAGGCGATCTTTGCAAACAGGACAGAGGGATTTCCACCTGTGCAAACCAACACAAACACATGCAGTCAGCAGGCATACATTATCTCTTAAAAAAATCACCCAAAAATAACAATTGTCATCATCATATACTTATGCTAATCATATGCTTTTGTTTTACACAGGAGAAAGAACGTACAGGATTGGAGCGACAAGACGGTGAGTCTTGGGAACTATCCCTTTAACATTCACAGAGTCATTAGAAACACAATTAGATAATTCTGTGGAACAAGTGTCGATTGTTTATGACAAGCTCAGATTGGTTCTGAAAATCTCAATATTCAGCACTGAATAGGTAAAGGTGATTTGTTAAATTGAAGGACTCATAGAAATAGTAATTATGTTTCCATTCAAAGTTGCAAAGCAAACTTGTGCACAAAATTATAATATCGTATATAAAACATTTGCGAATAAAGCACCATTTCCATTCCATGTGTTCTAGAGATCAAAATCGCCACTTCCTGGAAAACTGGAGCAAAATTGCTGCAAAAAATGCGTTTCCATTTTAGTTTATGCCCTTGTTTTCTTTCACCTCAATTGAGCGCATGTTTTTTATGCACATTTTAAAATTGTATGCACATCTTGTTGTTTCCATTCCATCCATTTGTAAAGCGGTGTACAAAATTTGCATTAAAATATGTGGATGGAAACAGCCAGTGACAATTAATTTATTTAAGCAATGGACAGACTGTCAAGTCAAGACACCTTTATATATATAATGCTTTTTACATTACAAATTGTTTCAAAGCAGCTTTACAGTGATAATAAAAAATAGCGTCATAGTCCAGCTTAAAGGTCCCATATTGTCAAAACTGAAATTTCAGTGATAACAGTGTTCATGATAACGGCCTTGATGTGATGAGGTCTAGGGTTATGAAACTACCATATAAGTTTCAAAACAGTCGATCCACAGACAAATGCACACAGCCTGCAGTAAAGTATCTGTGCTTTTCACGAGCTGTTGTGACTTCCGTATATTTGTGATGTCAGAACTATTCAGTCACCAATGGTGGGTCACTCAGAAAACAACAGGCCAATCAGAAGAGAGGCTCTTGAATATTAATTAGACAGGCCAAAATCGACCTGTTCTTGGCAGAGCTCCTGAGAAAGGAGCTGTAAAAATATTAAATCTGAGCAATTTTATCGATTCTGCGATATAAATCAATATTTTTTTTCCCAAGAAAGTATCGATTTTTAAGCCGCGAGGATCGATACATAAGTCCTATTCAAATCCCCTGTGTTTACCCCCGTTCGCTTTAAAGCTCGGACGTTTTCGGTTCTGCTGTCGGTACTGGAGAAAATAGAAAATACATGTAGGCTACTATTTATAATTGATATAAAGACGTAATCTTGAACATGTTTATCTCGCCAGCCAGTTCTATATATAATAATATTAAACCATTTGTCTGTGATGCAATTTTGCTATTCGCAGTCCAGAAGAGAGAGATCGAGATCTCTCACGTGGAGCCACAGCGCGCACATTCACCACACTCTTGAATGAATAACTTAAACTTGTCCAGTCAGAGACATATATTGTGTAAACCCTTTAAATCTTTCAGAAAATGATGTAAGTGTATCGAATTATACCGAATCGTATCGAATTGTATCGTTGGCTGAATATCGTGATATATATCGTATCGTGAGCTGAATATCGTGTATCGTATCGTATCGTGAGATTAGTGTATCGCTACAGCCCTAAAAAATATATTGACATGTTTTTTGGTACTTATACCGCAAATATATATTCTTAAGGACATCGACACCTAAAATAAAACTTCAGAAAGTTGTACAATATGGGACCTTTAAGTAAGTTCAGAGATGGTTAATTTTATTTGTAAAAAAAAAAAAAAATGAATTTTTTTTTTTTTTTTAATTAATTTAGTTCATTTATATATACAGCCACTCTGGAGAAAACAGTGATGTCATCGTCCAGCTCAGTTCAGTTTCATATAATGGTGTCAATGCAGCAGATCAATAATATTGTTGAATATTAAATGTCCCCAACTAAACAAACCAAAAGCCAAAACGCGACAGTGGCAAGGAACCAAACCTCCATCAGTGACAGAATGGAGAAAAAAACCTTGTGAGAACCCAGACTCAGTCGCTCAGTTCTCCTCTGGCCAACAAACGAAGTATGATTATGATTCAGGCATTGCAGGTCAGAGGTCAGACCGTCACCTCACCTTTCCCAGAAAGTCGTTCTTGCCCACCATGTCCCAGTCCCAGACCTCCACCGTGACGCTTCCACCTTCATCATCAGCACCTTCATCCAAACACAACTCCAGAGTCTCATCCCAGTGCGGGAACCGCGTCTTCTTTATGATCTAGAGAAAACACACTCGTTTAACTGAACTGCATGTGTCAGAGTGAAGCGCGGCACGGTGTTCATTTACACACGAGCAGCTCATGATCCGGTGTGTTCAGTTGTTGCTGCTCCACACACACTCATCTGCATCTGCTCTGAGTTTGGGTCATTATTACGCAACATGCACCAACCATCTTCATAAACTTTTAATGAGAAGCGCGTATAAACTGTCTGTTGTCAACAAAAGAAGAGTTTTCTGCTTATATAAAAGCTCAATGGTGCAACGTAATAGAGACATAGAGATTGGTATCGTACGTTTACGGTTGCACTCAAAAATCAAATAATAATTATATTTTTCTTAAATAAATTTTTTTTACAGTGAAATATTACAATAGTAGTATTACTTATATTTTTTAATATTTGTAGTTTGTAATAATAATAGTTATTATTATTTTATAGTCATATTGATACATAATAATGCAGCCCTACAAACAAGCACTATACTAAGCATTTAAGTCATAAATATTAGTATTCTAATTTTACAGTTAAACTAAAATTTGTTTATTATTATTAGTATTTTTTTATACAGTTTAATATTTTTATTGAGAAATAATAACAATAGTAATTCTTAATTATGATTATTATTATTTTATAGTCCTATATAATCACAACATTTTCGACCAAATTGTGCAGCCCTAAAAAACAAAGAACAGCAAACCTAAAGCATTTTAAATCCTGAGTTTATCATAAAAATCACAATTAACCCCCCCCCCCCCCCCCCCCCTCAAATCGTGCAGCTTTAATACAGTATGAGGAGGCGGAGGACAGTAAAAACTGCTGTATCTTGAATGAATTGTGAATGTTTTAGATTTGAACATGCAGAAGCATGAGCTTCAGTGGAGGAAAAGCTTTTATATATATATATATATATATATATATATATATATATTTAATAGTGACTTCTGTTCCTCATATACAGTGATCATCAGATGAATTCAGAATGAGCCTCTTTCATGGCGTTTTAATGATGTTTTTGGTCTGTTTTGTAGCTCGAGACGCTCTGATGAGTGTATAGATGAAGACCCGTCCTCTCACCGATGTCTCAGCGCTCAGGTTGTTGTAGATGATTCTGGTGAACGGATCAGAGGTACCAGAAATATCACGAGGAGCCAAATCACTGAAACCAAAGAAACACACACTACAATAAACTTTGTGAAAGATTAATGGAAATTTAGGAGAAAGAGCTGATGCCTAAATACAACTGAGAACAGTTACTTCTGTGCATTCAGCAGAAGCTTTAGAATAGAGTAACAAAAGCAATCTGTCACAGTGCCAACAATATTCATAACATACAATGGCAGGTTTATTAGAAAGCTGGATTAGGAAGCAAAAGCGTGGGATGAGAGAGAGGAAAGCTCCTCACCGAGCCTCGATGACGTGACAGTGCAGGACGGTTCTCTGAGCGTCTCTGTGAAGCTCCAGATCCAGATGAATCTCACCCTGAACCTCCTCATCTGGATCCACACGGCTCAGATTCAGCCAGTTATCCAAACCTGCAGGAAAACACTTCACATTCTGAGCTGATCTTTCACTTATTCTCAACGCGCACTATTTTTATTATTCAGTGCACAGTATTTATATTGTGAACTGAACACAAATTTACTGCCAAAATGTGCCATATACAGTCTGAATGCACTGCAGGTACTGTAGGCCTATCCCACAATGCAATGCAAACCTTCCGTTTCCGGTGTGACAAATGTCAACTGTGAATCAGTGTTATTTTACCATCAATGAGATATAATATTATATTGGTTTTTTATTCATTTTTATTAGGTAATAGTTAAACAAAGTTTTATACATTTATAATGTATCCGTCTATATATATATTTATTTAATTTAATTTCAGTTTTAGTTATTTTAGTATATCAGGTACTGAAAATAACTGAAGTAAAACAATTTTTTTTATATTTTTTTTATTTCATTTCAGTAAACATTTATTTTATCTAATGTACAGAAAAAGTTCTTAATGGTTTTAGTTGTAGTTAACTATAATAACCTGTGAATTTTAACATCTTCATTCATTATTTTATATTTCATTTAAAAAAATTAATATTTTTAATTAGTTTTTGTAATTTAGTTGTTTTTGTCATTTTTATTAGTTATATTTTAGAATATGTCTATATTTTTCTTTAAATTAATTTTTATTTAGTTTTCATTTGAGTTATTTCAGTACTTTAAGATAAATTAAATTAAAATGTCGTTTTAAACTTTTTATTTCAGTTAACATTTATTTTATTTTAAGTAAAGAAAATATATTTTTAATGGCTTTAGTTTTAGTTAACTATAATAACCATTACTTTATATTGAATAAAAAAATGCAAAATATTTTATATTGAATTAAACATGCAAAATATTTAATCTGATTTGTAATAATGAATATTTCTGAGATGATAACTGTACGTGCAAAACTTTATGTATGCCACTCGCAGAATTAAAGCATGTAGCACACTACTGTTTGAACATTGATCAATGCATTCGGCACGCTCTTTTGCATGTTATATAAAAGCAGTATTCAGAATTCATGACTGATTTATTGGTGATTCATTTTAAAAAAAGGTTCTGCATATCGCAAACCCATTTTGTGTCACATTTAAGATGTTTTGCAAAAGTTTATGATCAACAGAATGGCAGTATGATAAAAAAATGAGTCAAAAAGGAGATGTTAAAAGCAGTGACATCACTCGCAGTTCATTTGTCACACTGGAAATAGAAGGTTAAGTCGTGTATATTGCATTGTGGGATACAGTGTGTTTGCACTCTTGGCTGTATTATGTACATTGTAGCAAATACTGTGTATCGTCTGAGTGTTTACAAACATGCATACATAAAATTCACATAATCATGCACAGTATACCAGCAAAAAAAAGTAGTATGTATGTATGATGGTGCATTTGTATGCCTGCATTTTAAACCCATACAGTTTGAGTTTACAGTTACAATAAATCCCTCATCTGAGAATTTTACAGACCGAACACTTCCCATGATCCTGTGGGTGAGGGGTGAGTCAGGCTGTCGTGATTCATGCAGGGCAAGTGCATGCTGGGAAGACATGAAACCCACAGTGGGGTGGCGTGGTCGCTAATACATCATGTGTGAGCCTATAATAACTAAAACTCCTCCGTTCCAGCTGAGAACAGCACTGAGGCAACGAAGGTGGAGAAAAGAATCACGGGGGACTTTAAACACCGCATTCGCTTTCATAGTTCATGTTTATTGTTCAGTAAACAACAAAAAAACGATTGTGTCAAATTATTTCAGTTTCTGTAGTTTTAATTCTAATGAAAATTAAAACAGTAAACTATGATAGTATCTCAATGATACTAAAATAACACTGATGTTAATGCATGACTTTAAATGTGTCTTAGGCAGTCATTTCCTGTTTTTTTCTTTACATTTAGATGCTTGTGGGCCTTTACTTCCTTTCTCAATTCAAGAATTTTGTTTCGCAAAAATCATATTTTTAGAAATGACAGGTGGCACTGAACTCTTAAGGAGAATATCTCAGTGAAGTTCAAAATGATTTATTTTTAAAGAAATGAGAAGTGAGATATATTTTATTTTGTATGTGTGAAGAATGAATGCAAATCAGTTTTAGGAAATGTGTAACCAGCGCTCTGAATAAATCATAAAAAGTAACACAAAATGGCATCCCTTTTTAAATAAAGTTCTGGCTGATGTTTTAGACCACTTTTATGTATATATACTTTTAAATAATATATGTATAAATAATAAATACATAATAAATTAAAAACAAATAATTAAAATATTAAAAAATAAAATTAGAATATTAAAAATACAATATATATATTATTATTATTTTTTTTAAATAAATTTTAGTTTTAATTTGTTTTATTTATATTACTATTTTTTTTTTTCAAATGATCTTTTGATGTGTTATTCTGTTCTCATTTGTCTTTATTGCTGGGCTTTATTTTACAGCTTTCTTACATGCAATGTGTTTAGATTTTGTTATTTGGGGAAATAATCAGAATTAGATTTTGTGTCCTCTCTTCCATCATCATCACACGCTTACCTTTGTGTTGAGCAGCGATCACGTCTTTACTCAGGGAGATCTTACCAATGACATCATCATGACTGTGGCATGAAACACAACATGAGATGCGTATTAATAATCATTGAGTTTTTCCATATTAAACCACCATCATGATAATCAGCTCTTTCAGATTCACAGACAGACTTAATGAAAAGTAAATCTACACTTTTAAAAAGGGTTCAATGAGGTTCTGTATAAGACTCAATTATATAGAACCCTTTATGCCAAAAAGGAGAAATGTCTTAAATGATTGCTTAATACTTTCATGTTTAGTGGGTTACTTTAATTATTTCTAGTGATAAAGTAAGTTTATAAGCTGCTTAATTCATCAAATAAAAAAAAAAATATATATATATAATAAAATTAATTAATTTAAACTAAATCCATCAAATGATCCCATGATGGGAACCAAGGAAATGTTCTATATACAGTATACAGTATAAGCACCTGACAGAACCTTTTAAGGTTCCATTTAGAACTTTTTCTTCTAAGAGTGATACAATGAAACACTCTAAAAATCGAGGTTGCAAAGGGTTTTTTTTTTCACAGTGATGCCAAAGAAGAACCATTTTTGGTTCCCCAAAGAACCTTTCAGTGAACAGATCTTAAAAGAACCATGTGTGAAGAACATTTTAATAATCTAAACTAAAGAACCTTTTCCACTTTAAAGGTGCAGTGTGTAATATTTCTGAGGATCTATTGACAGAAATGCAATATAAGATTCTTAACTATGTTTTCAGTGGTGTATAAAGACCTTGCATAATGAACCGTTATGTTTTTATTACCTTAGAATGAGACATTTATATCTCCATAACCGCGGGCGCCCCGTTCTATGGAGGTCGACATATTGTGTGGTCATGTTTCTACCGTAGCCGACAGCGAACACACAGCGCTACAGAGCACTTAATTATTTACTGAATAATTAAGTAAACATAATTTCTTAATTTATCCTTGTAAAGAAACCTCATTGCTGAACTGCTACTCTCTGCTGTCTCAGACGATGACATCACTTCCTGTCGGCCACCGTAACTTCTGTTGGGTGCAATTCGTAACCTCACCACTAGATGCCGCTAAAAATCACACACTGCACCTTTTAGAAACTTCTGTGCAATGGAAAGATTCCATGGATGTTAAAGGTTCCTCAACCATCGATGCCAATAAATGACCTTTATTTTTTAAAGAGTGAATGAAACTGCAAAAAAGGATTTTCTTCCTCAGCTTTCTTGACTTGTTTTCCAACACAAATATCTAAAACATTCTTAAATCAAGAGACATTTACTGGAGAAGCAATTAAGTGAGTTTATGCTTAAAACAAGAACAAATATCTGACAATGGGGTCTGAAAAATAAACTTAATTCAAACAAGATTATTTTTCTGACCTCACTGACAGATATTTGTTCTTGTTAAAGCATAAATTTTGAAAAGAAAAACTTGTATATCTTGAAATATCTTCAGTCATTTCATTCATTCACTCTTGATTTAAGAATGTTTATATATTAGTGCTGTAAAACGAGACAGAAACACTGAGGAAAACATCATGTTTTGCTGTGAGGAGAACTGAACAGACCAGAGCTGTGGTCAGCGACGGTCATCACACCATCTGTGTGTTTCTCCGTGCAAATGTTCTGCTGTGATTGTGAGTGTGTTCATTTACAAACACTGCATCATGTGTGTTAGTGGGCAGACGGGTCTCGACAACACAAACAAGAGCAGAACCGTCCGTCAGATGCTCATTTACTCATCTAACTTCATGCATTCTGGACACACACATGGGCTTTTACATACGTGACATCACGGCAAGTGTGTTACCTAATAGTGTCTTCATCCATGACGTAAAAGGTGAGCGTATGGAAGCCCGATGGCAGATGAAGGGTGTATTCTTCACCCCAGAATGGATTCAAGTTCTTCCAGACGGTCGCAGTTCTGAACGGGACACAGAAAACACACATTCATAAACCCTTCACTGCAAACGCTCAGCATCATCGTGCGGCACGGTTAGTTTAATACATGCATTAGAGCCTGAATTGCAATCTGCCTGGATACAGAGAACAATTTAAACGGCCATAAGTGACGACGATGGAAAACAATCAATCAATTCACCCAATTTCTCAAAGGGAGGCCTGAGCATTTCCATTTCAAAAGACACAAAGCTTTTTAAATATGCACCACACCAGGTGTGCTGTTCAGCAAACTCTCACAATACTGCATGTGAAAGCAACGCAACACACAATCTCACACGCTATCTTTTTTTTTTGCAATTATTTACTTCTCCGTGGTAACCAGCTAATGATGTAAAGTGCATTAATGCTTTCATCATTTGCATTAGCGTGTAACTGTGGTCGGTCAATTAGATCAATAACAACACTATGATCGTCACAATTAATCACCATGCAAGCAATCAGTGAATGATTATGATGATTAATCGATCATGCAAAATATTGACAAATGCAATATGAATGTATTTAGAGATGTGGCTTATACACTTTCAAATACATTTACACATCTAGCTATTTAAATGACGACTAAACTTGCATCTATTTGTCTATATAAACAGCACTTAATACGTTTTAACCTGTCAGTTTAAAATGCTGTATATATATATATATATATATATATATATATATTAGGGCCTAAACCTGCCAATGGCTGGTGATTTAAAACTTACCTGTCATAAATATTCTTTAGCGGCCATAAAACTGTTTTTTGCAAAAACAGGCAGTAATGACAACAAAATTCACAATTCTCTATGTATTTTCGATACCACAGCTAAAACAACTAGACCAACTAATATAAATGTAAAAAATTATTAAAGACCAGTAAACCATCAGTAATAAAATAAGAACAAATCATCAAATTACAAGCAAAAGCACAAATAAATACAATATAACAAATACACAAATGAAATAAACCGTGCTTTTCCAGTATGTCTGACAGAAATTTCATAAAGTATGCAAATGTAAAATACCACTGCATAGTCCTCACTGTAAATTAAACATCCTTATTAATTAATTCTTATTATAGTCACAAAGGTTATTCAGACAAGAGCAGAGAGAGATTTTATTTTCTTTGTCCTTTGTTTGATTGACATTAAAACACAGACAGCAACAGGAATATTAGGCTGCTGTCACTTTAAGAGTGAATACATGATACACATGCGTTTACTTTCTCAACTGTTTACGTTCACTTAAGACAAAACTGACTATGCTTACAAGGATACTCGCTATTTTTGACATAATTTTGCGTGAATTTGTCCGCTCAACTGAAAGAAGACATGAAAGAGATCTCAGTTTAGTTTCCGCGGGCTGTCAGAGACGTGGCTTTCTGGGCGTTCACATCGGATGTTTGCGCACACTAAACTTTACACATAGCGCGTGAGAGTAACGAAACGAGCTCCCTTTCCATTTTGCCTCTTCTTGCGCTTTACTATTTAAATTGTCATGGCTTAAACATTGGCGACGATGCAGCACTGGCCCGTCAACTGTCCCGAGCGGCGTTCATGTTTGTTCACATTCATGCATTGCTAGAATTCATTAAAATTTTACCGGCCAACTGGCGAGTGACACCATTTCATATACAAACCAACATCGAATTTTACTTGCATTTGCCGCTTGACAAGAGTTAATTTTTTATATGTGTGTTTAAAAGTGTGTATATGTGTGTGTGTGCGTGTGTGTGTGTAGGGGTGTAACAATATTTTGTGTCACAATATATCGCAATGTAAAAATGCAACAATATGTATCGTGGATAGTGACAATATGTATTGTGTATAGTTCACCCATAATAAAATTTCTGTGTGAGGAAAAAATTTAAGTTCTCAGAGTTTTAGTGTCAGTACCAAGTAAAAAGTGGCCTATACTATTTTAAATATGCAAGCATATTCTTCTAAAATAATTCAGAATCATGTAGACTTTTATTCCGGTGTTCATTTAGATGATCAACAGTAAAATTGTCAAAAAATCAACAACAAAAAATGAATCAACAAAAAATTGTCTTCTTGCAATGTCTTGGGATATCGCAATTGTGTAATCGTATTGTGAGTTCAGTATCGTGATATGTATTGAATCGTGACATGAGTGTATAGTTAAACCCCTATGTGTGTGTATATATATGTATACACACTTATAAATATATACAGTCAAACCAAAAATAATTCAGACACCAGATATTTTTACTAGTGGGTGCAGGACAGTATAGTTCAAGTGAGGATAGCGAAATAAAGCAGCCTAAACTGTGATATATTATACCCAACACTTCTTCATACAGTGACTACCAGTAAAATTGATACAAATTTGGGACCAAAAATTATTCTGACACTTTGACCTGATCATGTTTTGCTAAAGTTTTTTTCTTTAATTGCTAATGCACCTTTTTACACCTCAGACTGAACAACATGAAGCATTGCTTGGTAATTGTTTGAGCTAAATTGGTATTATCTAATTGTGTAGTTAAATTTAACAGTTGACAGATATTCAACTTAATTCATGTGTGAGACAGTCTAACAGAAGGACGGACAAAACCAGTGAAATATCAACTGATTTGATAACTCTTGAGTTCTTGTCATATTTTATTACCATTTTCGAAACTATAGCAAATAAACTGTGATAATGTGAGGAATGTTGAAGGTGTCTGAATAGATTTAGGTTTGACTGTACACACACACACACACACACACACACACACACACACAAACATAAATGTTAGATGTGATTAATCGATTTGACAGGCTGTGACAGGACGTCTATATAAAGCGTAAGTACACACACAGGTAAGAATGTGAATGTGAATCTCACCTGGCCACGACCTCATTGTCAACTTTGACGATGCAGTACGGATCACTGGTTCCAGAACTGGACAAAAACACACAACACCATCATCATCCTCATAATGTCAAGCATTATGTCACCAGATCAAACACTTGAGATCATAATCTGATCGGCAGAATCTCATGCAACACCTTTAAGGCAAGCCGAGTTGTTTTGCAAGAACTTACACATCTTTTGCAGGCAGATTTCGTCCCTCGACGACGCGAAAGTACAGAGAAGTGTTTGTGGCCATGATCGCAGGAGCTTCATGTCACTGAAGATCTGCTGGATTAAAGCTGCTCAAACATCAGCACTGCACATCTAAATGAGCAATTCATCAAATAAGATCTGCTTATTAAATCATAACGATACTAAAAGAAAAAAGAAAACCCTTCCATCTTCTTTAGAATACCTAAATCATGATGGTCAGGTGATGATTAGTTCAGATCCACACTGGAGTGGCTTCATCGGTCCAATCCATCCGCGCGTAAATCTATATTCGTGTCATTCATCTTGAGCCCATCAGTTTATGCATTTCATGAAGTCATTATATTATCTACATGCATTAGTCTCGATGTAACAGCTCGCGAGTCGTGATGTTTCTGACTCTGTTCTCGGATGATGATGATGAGATGATGATGAGGAGACTTCGGTGATGCTGATGAGAAACTGAGTGAACAGCGACATCTGCTGGTGAGCGGCGCACAGCGCAGCGACACGCCAACACAAACATCACACAAATCAAATAACTATTACATTAAAACATTTAGAACAGTGATTTAAAACAATAGTAAGAGGAAAAAACCTTGGGAAACGTGTTTTGAGAAAGAAAAGGAAAATTATGAATGCAATAAAACGTGTAGCCTACAATAAGAAATTATTATTATCATTATTATATCTGGATTACAACAAAAATTAATATTATCTTGTATCGATGTCTATGTTTAAAATAGTGAATTATAATGTGTAAACTCTAAGGCATATGAAAGGGCAACCCTGCGTGCTGAAGGACCTCAGGGCGCCGCTGCTGCGCATGCGCTAACCTCCACATACATTTCAAAACAATCATCATCATCACTTCAATCTCTAATATAAGCATAATGTACATTCAGTGAAAGTTTGTATTTGTATTTAAACTCGACACACCTTAAACATTCATCTTTTCGTTTCTGGGACTTGATACATAAAGCGGGTAAGAGTTTCGTTCAGTTTAATCTCTTTTAGTAATAAGATGATGCAGTTCTTTAAAGCCATCAAACACACGGTAAATAAGAATTCATACTCATTTCATATTTTTATTTGCAGTCGGTAACGTAACATATGCAAAACTATCTATGTTCGATTATCCTCCTTATTGCATTGCTTAAGACTTCATATTCAATTTCTACTACTTTCTTGGCATATTTTGCTAATACATATTTATTTAGATGTTAATCTTTCTTTAATTTACTACATTCAATACTTGCATTTAATCACAATAATAATAATTTCAGTCTTAAATGTAGAATTGTTTACAGTTGCCAAGTTACTTTATTCAGCTACCACCAATGTTATTGTAGTTTTTTTATGTACAATTATAATAATATTATTATTTTACATTAGATTTTATTTTATATTTTCATTTTATTTATTTAAGTTTAAGTAATTGTGTCATGTGCATTTGTTAATTTTACAAGGTTCTTAAAATGTGATGTGATGTTTTTAATGTTTTTTCTTCAATTTCTGTTAGTTAAAAATAACAACACCGAGTACATGCATACATATATACATATTTTTATTTATACAGTTGTATATACATTACATAATGCACAAATCTGTACATACATTTTCTGCTCCAGATACCACTTTAGTATAATTATTATTTTATTTCTTAGTCCTATTTAAATGTGCTTCATATTCATGTCATATATGTTTGTATGTACTCAGAGATTCTGAAAAAATCTCATTTCAATAAGGGCTGAATGTGTGATGGACATATACTGCAGTGATGATCAGTCTGATGCTGCCAGACAACAAGAGAGACACTATTACCTGCTGTCAGAGCTGCAGGCGCTCGTGAAGGACCTGCCCAGGTACAGACATCAGATCACATCACACCAGATCCCATCACATCACACCAGATCACACCACACCAGAACATATCACACCAGACCATATCACACCAGACCATATCACACCAGACCATATCACACCAGACCATATCGCACCAGACCATATCACACCAGATCACACCAGACCATATCACACCAGACCATATCACACCAGACCATATCACACCAGACCATATCACACCAGACCATATCGCACCAGATCACACCAGACCATATCACACCAGATCATATCACACCAGACCATATCACACCATATCACACCAGACCATATCACACCAGACCAGATCACACCATACCAGATCACATCACACCAGATCACATCACACCAGATCACACCACACCAGATCACATCACAACACATCATACCAGATCACACCAAACCAGATCACACCACACCAGATAATTTCACATCACACCAGATCATATCACACCACATCACACCACACCAGATCACACCACACCAGCCCAGATCACACCACACCAGATCACATCACACCACACCAGATCACACCACACCAGCCCAGATCACACCACACCAGATCACATCACACCACACCAGATCACACCACACCGAACCAGGTCACACCGAAACCAGATATCACATCACACCAGATCACATCACACCAAACCAGATCACACCACACCGAACCAGGTCACACCGAAAAACCAGATATCACATCACACCACACCAGATCACACCACACCATATCACACCACACCAGATCACACCACACCAGATCACACCACACCAGATCACATCACACCAGATCACATCACACCAGATCACATCACATAACACCAGATCACATCACACAAAACCAGATCACACCACACCAAACCAGATCACACCACACCAGATATCACATCACACCACACCACACCAGATCACATCACACCAGATCACACCACACCAGATCACACCACACCAGATCACACCACACCAGATCACACCACACCAGATCACACCACACCAGATCACACCACACCAGATCACACCACACCAGATCACACCACACCGAACCAGGTCACACCGAAACCAGATATCACATCACACCAGATCACATCACACCAGATCACATCACACCAAACCAGATCACACCACACCGAACCAGGTCACACCGAAACCAGATATCACATCACACCACACCAGATCACACCACACCAGATCACATCACACCAGATCACATCACACCAGATCACATCACACCAGATCACATCACACCAGATCAGATCACATCACACCAGATCACATCACACCAGATCACATCACACAAAACCAGATCACACCACACCAAACCAGATCACACCACACCAGATATAACATCACACCACACCAGATCACACCACACCAGATCACATCACACCAGATCACATCACACCAGATCACATCACACCAGATCACATCACACAAAACCAGATCACACCACACCAAACCAGATCACACCACACCAGATATCACATCACACCACACCAGATCACACCACACCAGATCACACCACACCAGATCACATCACAACACATTTGTTTTTATTTTTTTAAAGATCTTAACCCAAACTTTTAAATGGTAATGTATCACAGTTTTCACAAAAATATGAATCCGCACAACTGTTTTCAACATTGATAATAATCAGAAATGTTTCTTGAGCATCAAATCATCATATTATAGTGATTTCTGAAGGATCATGTGACACTGAAGACTGGAGTAATGATGCTGAAAATTCAGCTTTGATCACAGGAATAAATTACACTTTACTATATATTCACATAGAAAACAGCTATTTTACATTCTAATTATATTTTTCTATTTTTACTCTATGTTTGATTAAAAAGGAATAAATTACACTTTACCATATATTCACTTAGAAAACAGCTATTTTACATTCTAATAATATTTCACTATTTTTACTGTATGTTTGATTAAAAAAATGCAGCCTTGGTGAGCAGAAGATACTTCTTTCAGGAAAATTACAAAATCTTAATTATTCCAAACACCAGTGTATAAAAATATACAAATGTGTTACTGCAAATATTGCAGCGATTAAGAGTTCAAAACTATGTGAAACAGTCTGTTTGACCATTTAATAATTCTCAAATACTATTGTCCATTAACAGATTTGGTAGTTCTCCTTTTACAAATCTACATACATAATGTTTAGCGATCCTTTGGAAGTCTAAACACTAATAAGTGTGTTTGTTTCAGCTCGTTTCAGCAGCGTCTGTCGTACACCACGCTCAGTGATCTGGCTCAAGCGCTCATCGACGGGACGGTGTATGAAATAGTGCACGGGCTGCTGGACATTCAACACCTGACAGAGAAAAACCTCTATAACCAGAGACAGAAACTACACAGCGAACACAGAGGTGTGTTTTTGTGTGTGTGAGTGTTTCAGGCCATACTGAAAACAAGGAGTGTGTGATTTGTGTGTCTTTCTGTTTCAGCCCTCAAGCAGGATTTGGTGCGGAAACACAAACAGGCTCTGCAAACGTGCAAGTCTCATAATTTGGCCGTTATGAAAACCAATCAGCGAGCCGAAAATGAGGTAAGATGGACTTTTGGTGTGTTTTTATCGAGTCCCACAGCAAACACTGCCTGACTGTCACCGTTTCAGGCTCTCGATCAGCGAGTGAAAGATGAGCAGAGGATGATGGATGAGAAGATCGTGGCTGAAATGGATCAAAAAGTTCTGGATCAACAGAACACGCTGGAGAAAGCAGGCGTACCGGGTTTCTACATCACCACCAACCCGCAGGTCTCTGTCTTCACAGGAAACAAAAACATGTTCTAAGAACGTTTTGCTAATGTTCTTACTAAGTTATGAAAACATTCTTTCTGAACGTTCAGATCATCTTGTTTTGTAAAAGTTTAAAAATCTTGGTTATGTGAACGTTAAGGTAATTTGCAAACATTATGAGAACGATACTTTTAAATGTTCTCTGAACATTCATAAACAAGCAGTAACCTTAAAGAATTTTAAATAAACGTCCAACTAAAACCTCATATCAAAAGTTATAAAAGACCAGATAATTTTGAACAAATATTCTATGGAGTGCAACAATGCTTTTCAGAGGTGTTGGTTCCAGAAGTATTTTTTCCATTAATTTCTCCATAGGGATTTAAAAAAAATCTTTGTTAAAAAAACAACAACAGCGTTATAAGTCATGAACCAAGCTAACCAGTTACGAGGTGAATCATAACACTACAAACTTTGATTTTGAAGCCTCGAAACTATTTAAAAATCTGACGAAAAGATAAAGGGACAAGACTGAACTTTACGGCTTTAGTGAGGAAAAGAACTACAATCCCATGAAGCATTGCGAACAGCATAATCCAATAAAAAATGATGGAGAATTATAAAACTACTACTTAAAAATGTTGATGATATCTATAGAAACAATATATTTAAAGTTTCGACTATTTTGTGGTGTCATGGGAGTGGGCGGAGCTATTTTGGCGTGGTTTACTTGTTTTAAACTCTGGTGTAATTTTCTGTACAGCATCATGGGTAATGTAGTTTCTCACCACAAATTCCACTGTTAAACATGATCATTTAAAAAAATAAGTTGAAATAATATTGGCAGATAGCTTCAACAGAAGCAAATACCATATCTTAACAACCTTGTAGCTCACAGTGGAGTTAATTAGTTCTTGTTAAAAATCATTTTCCCTATGGAGAAAATAAATGGGGTTTTTACTTCCAGAACCGACTGTTGCGCTCTATGAATGTTTGCTCTTAACTTTGAGGGAACCTTGATTGACGTTCTGAGAACGTTCCCTGTTAGCTGGGTTACTCCTGCTCTGCATCTTTCATTCTTTCCAAGCCGGTTTTCTGTGTGTCACAGGAGGTGATGATGCAGATGAATCTGCTGGAACTGGTACTGAAGCTGCAGCAGAAAGAGACGGTCTCTGGATCTCTGCCTTGAGAGACTCGACTGCAGGATTTCTGATGGTGTTGAAAGACTCCAACACCAGTCAAGCTTGTGAATGAGTTTTGATTACAGTAGGACGTCAGACCTTCAAAAGTGTTTTTGTTGACATTTATGTGATGATGATGATGATGGGCTGGAAAGGTCAATAACATGACCCTGGACAAGACTGAAAAAAAGCCCACATGAACTTTCCTTTGACATTAAATATTTTTTTGTTGATGTATATAAAATTGATTTGCATCCAAGCTTGTTGGCAAACATTCAGTGCACTGTTATGATTTGTGTTATATGCGAAGCAACTGTATTATAATAATAAAAACTGACAGTCTGTTTGTTTGATTTATTTTTTGAACAGGATTTGCATTATTAAATCAGATCAAGCTTGAACATCTGCTTTTTGCTTTAATGAAAAAGTGTTCAAATATGTTAGGTGAATTTTGATTTTAGGCAATGAGATGGAGATGATGGCGCTTTATCACTCAACAGGTGTGACTGTACTCTTATGATTTATGACTTTTGTTTTCTTGTTTTTTTTTTCTTTCACCAGAGTAATTGATGAGAAAATCAGGGTATTATACTAGTTTTCCATGCTGAACACAGTCAACACAGAGATACGGACATCAGAAATCAAGATCTCACGATCGCACTATCTCAGGTACAGTTGTGTGATTTTACTGTCCTTTAACATTTATAAATGACCTTCAGAAGAAGCTTCTGGAAGGTAGACTTATGAAAGTAAATGATATCTACTAGTTTCTGTGTGTTTGCTGCTGGTTATTGTGGGGATTTTCTCAAGAGCCCGTAAATTGTTCTACAACAATATCCATCTTTACTGAGAAATCAACACTTTCAGCATTGAGAAACACAGCCAGACCTCGCAAACACAACTGAGGTAAAGCAACAGAAACTAGCAGAACTAGAACAGAATATTGTGAAGACAGGGCTGTAAACAAACGGAGGATCTCAGATGTTGTTGCTCAGATGATTCAGGAGACTTTAGGAGTTCCCAGGTATATTTAAATACCATTTTCATTTAATTTAACAAATAAAACTATAGTCTCTGGTATCTGGCTTGGTACCCTCTGGCTTCAAAACAGCTGTAGTTTCCCCTATTCTCAAAAAGCCAAGTTTGGACCCGGCTGACCTCAATAACTACCGTCCGATCTCCAACCTTCCCTTTATGAGTAAAATCCATGACAGAGCAGTTGCTGCCCAACTCCATCATCACATGTCTCACTATGATCTCTATGAACCCTTTCAATCTGGCTTCAGAGCCCATCACAGCACTGAGACTACCCTTATCAAAATCGTCAATGACCTCCTCATCGCCGCTGATTCTGGACATATCAGCATCCTCATCCTTTTAGATCTCTCAGCAGCCTTTGACACAGTGTCCCATGCTATCCTTTTTAAACGTCTATCTGAATGTGTTGGCCTCACCGGCTCAGCACTCTCCTGGCTCCAGTCATATCTCTCAAATAGGGAACAGTTTGTTACTTTTAGAGACTGCAGTTCACCCCCGGCCCCAGTCAAACAAGGTGTGCCTCAAGGCTCTGTGCTTGGGCCCCTACTTTTTACCTTTTACATGATGCCCCTTGGCCAGATAATACGTCACCATGATCTTAGTTTCCACTGTTATGCTGATGACACACAGCTGTATATCAGCACCAAAACATCCACTCAGCTCCCTCCACCATCGCTTATTGACTGTCTGAATGAAATAAAAACCTGGATGTCATCTAACTTACTCAAGCTGAACAGCAGCAAAACAGAGCTATTGGTTGTGGCTCCCAAGCCGCTACTCTCGAGGGTAGGTGGTCTAATCCTCAAAGTGGATGGTTGCTCCATCTTTCCTTCCAAGGAAGTCCGCAACCTTGGTGTCATTTTGGACTCCACTCTCTCCTTTCAGTCACACATCAAACTCATTACTAAATCTGCCTTCTACCACCTCAAAAACATTTCCAGACTACGACCATCACTCTCAGACCCTGTGGCTGAGTCACTCATTCACGCCTTCATCACCTCTCGCTTGGACTATTGCAATGGTGTCCTGTATGGGGTACCCAGTAAGATTCTTGAAAGACTACAATACGTCCAGAACTCGGCTGCCAGGGTTCTAACACACACTAGGTCTTGGCAGCACATTACACCAATCCTCACCCAGCTACACTGGCTCCCGGTCAAATTTCGCATCACTTACAAAATCCTGCTCCTCACGTATACATCTCTTCATGCCACTGCCCCCCGATATCTACTGGACCTTCTCCATCCCTATATCCCCTCACGGAACCTGCGGTCCATTGACAAGGGCCTGCTCTCTGTCCCCCACACAAGACTGCGGACTTTTGGGGACAGAGCCTTCAGCGTCGCAGCCCCTACCCTCTGGAATTCCATTCCTGCAGACATCCGAAATGCTCCCTCTCTGGACATTTTCAAAAACCTTCTAAAAACCCACCTCTTTACAAAGGCATTTAACCAGGACTGATTAATTATTATTATCTACTTATTTCTTATTTTATTTTATTATATTCTCTTCCTTATTCTTTATTCCTTATGTAGCTATATGTAAAGCGTCCTTGGGTCCCGTGAAAGGCGCTATATAAGTATAATTTATTATTATTATTATTATTATAGAAAAAAAATTATATAGACTAATAAAATTAACAAAAAACTTTAACAAAAATGTAAATGAAAACAGAACATATATATATATATATATATACACACACACACACACACACACAATTAAACCATCAAAATATGAGTAAAAATTTTTTGAATATGAAGGAAAACAAAACACTAAACCTTAAGTATTTATTTGATAATTATTCGGCAAAAAGGGCAGCTACAGGTTTTATTTTTACATGCAAATAAAAATAATTGCTTAAAAAAACCAAAAAGCTGACATAAAAAGCATACATCGTCTAAAACATAATCAGTTATTAATATTGCGTTGGTTTTCTCTTGTTTTTGCACATGTTAAAAAATGATGTCCCACAATTACAGCATAACTACACAATATGATCACAAAATCTTAAACAATTTTTGAATAATATTTGAATAAAGTGTCCCTTTGTCCCCTGTGTTTTCATTTCTGGCCACTGCTAAATATAACTATCAGAGTATCTCATTCTCAATGATATTAAAATAACACTGATTAACTTGTGATTGCAGTGTCTCTGTCGAATCTGAGCAGAGTTTGAGACATTGAGATCTTTTCTGAAACTCTAGAGGAGATAAATGTGTGATTCCAGGCGTCTTTTTCTCAGGAGAAACATCGGAGACTTTCCATGTGTTCTCCGTTTAATCTTACATGCTTTCTTGCAGAAACGATTGAGCTTTCATCTGTGGTCTTTGTTTTCTGTGAGACGAGTGACCCTGACCTAGCAGTATGTCCTAATGCGTTTTCGGGAGTGTTCGGGATTGTTTTAGGTTTTGCTGTATGAAAGTCCACCCGGTGAGGAAAATCACCAAGCTGTCAGATCTTAAAAGGTTAGAAGGTCCATAAACCGCTTCAAATCTGTCACATTTCTGCAGGTCTGACTTTTACATGCACTCTTCAAATGACTACTTCAAACCTTTTATGATCGGAGCATTTAGGGCTGTTAGTGAGCTTTATAACCTT
>NW_027509183.1:1635000-1765000 GCF_051911475.1 Siphateles boraxobius
GATAACAGACACGGAAGCGCATCAAATTATCCACTATTAACCAAATTTTATTACATGCATTGTAGATCCGTACACAGAAGCTAACTGCATTTTTAATGTAGCATATCTTCCAAAAACAATGTTGACAGCAACAAACTTTTCCATAAAGAGGTGATATTTCCGCTATAAATTGATTTCCTGGGGCATTTTTTAAAAACCTTATTATAGGCTATATGCATCATCATGTAGCCTATAAGTCCTTAAGTTTAACTGATCAATTCAGTTAATAAGGCACTACTATAGGGCTGTCACCTATGGAAGCTTGTTTTCCGCCACAGATTGAAAAATAAAAAAAGGTAATTGCGACTTTTTATCTCACAATTCTGACTTTATTTCTCAGAATTGCGAGATATAAAGTCAGAATTGCGTGATATAAAGTCAGAATTGCGAGATATAAAGTCAGAATTGCGAGATATAAAGTCAGAATTGCGAGATATAAAGTCAGAATTGCGAGATATAAAGTCAGAATTGCGTGATATAAAGTCAGAATTGCGAGATATAAAGTCAGAATTGCGTGATATAAAGTCGCAATTGCGTGTTATAAAGTCAGAATTGCGAGATATAAAGTCAGAATTGCGTGATATAAAGTCGCAATTGCGTGTTATAAAGTCAGAATTGCGAGATATAAAGTCAGAATTGCGTGATATAAAGTCGCAATTGCGTGTTATAAAGTCAGAATTGCGTGATATAAAGTCGCAATTGCGTGTTATAAAGTCAGAATTGTGAGATATAAACTATTCTGAGAGGAAAAAAGTCAGTCTTTTTTTTCCCCATAGAATTGGACTTTATAACTCGCAATTGCGAGTTTATATCTTACAATTCTGAGAAAATATGTCAGAATTGCGAGATATAAAGTCAGAATTGCGTGATATAAACTCGCAATTATGTGTTATAAAGTCAGAATTGCGTGATATAAAGTCTAAATTGCGAGATAAAAAGTCAGAATTCTTAGTTTTCTCTCTCGCAATTCTGACTTTATAACCCGCAATTGTGACTTTTATATCTCACAATTCTGACTTTATAACACGCAATTGCGACTTTATATCACGCAATTCTGACTTTATATCTCGCAATTCTGACTTTATAACACGCAATTGCGACTTTATATCACGCAATTCTGACTTTATATCTCGCAATTCTGACTTTATATCTCGCAATTCTGACTTTATATCTCGCAATTCTGACTTTATAACACGCAATTGCGACTTTATATCACGCAATTCTGACTTTATATCTCGCAATTCTGAGAAATAAAGTCAGAATTGCGAGATGTAAACTCGCAATTGTGAGAAAAAAAGTCAGAATTGTGAGATAAAAAGTCGCAATTATTATTATTATTTATTTATTTAGTGGAAACAGCTTCCATAGTCACCAGTAAAATCAGTTTCAACAAAATCCATCTTCACACTGCAGATGTGGGACTGACGCTGACTCTGAATGGCATTAGATATTATTAACACAGACTGTTAATGCAGAGGAGCCATGGATGCATTTACACTGCAATTACAGTTGCGTAAATAATGTTATGAGATTCATTTTTTAATATAATATTTTGAATGTTAAAATATTTAATGATAGAATCGATGAAATTATACTTTTAAGTATGAAACTAAAACAGCCAGTCGGCCACCGTCTTAAAGAGTGAGTTCAATCATTAATTCAGACGATTCGTTCAAATAGGCTACTGATTCGTTCAGTAAGAAAACACCACGTGTTGCTCAGAGTCGCAGCGGTTCTGTGGAGTTTGGAACTTTTTTTCTTTTTCTGAAGAAACAGCAAAAAATAAAGAAAAAGTATTTTTCAACACTCTTCCCGTGTGCTAGTATAATATAATAATAGTATAATATGTTATATAATAAAATTATCACATACATAGGCTTTTTTACACCATTTTTAATTGGGGCATTTATTTATTAATTTTGTTGTTTGCGAGGTGGCGGAAGAAAGTTTTTTTTTTGAGAAATAAACCAATTTACATACAAAATAGGCTTTGAAAAACAATAGGCTATTAACAAAATTGTAATTTTTTACAATTCTCAAAAGGCCGACGTAGTTGCAAATTACAATAAATAACAGCAATGAAGACTCAAATCATATTTACAACCATGAAAGGCAAGGAAGAGAAAATAAATAAATGAATTAAAATATTATAATTGTAATGTTGTAATACTATAATGTTGTTCTTTCAATTATTTAAATTATAATATTTTTAATTCATTTATTTATTTTCTCTTTATTTACCTTATTAACCTCTTTATGGAAAAGTTTGTTGCTGTCAACATTGTTTTTGGAAGATAGGCTACATTAAAATGCAGTTAGCTTCTGTGTACGGATCTACAATGCATGTAATAAAATGTGGTAAATAGTGGATAATTTTGATGCGCTTCCGTGTCTGTTATCTACAGATTCTGTTCATGTGTGCCCAGACATTTTAGAAATCCCGACCTGCTGATGTTTTATGGCCATGATTTCCTCCACAAACCTCTTGCGTATTGTTTGGTCACACCACAAGATGTCACTGTGGCCTCAATGCTTCAGTACTGCCACTCTGAGATCGACTGCTATGCCTTAGGTAAAACACGCCCCCCTCATTAGCATACTAGAGCAATAAATGTATAAATAAATAAATGTCGACATAAATACATATATACATAAATAAATGTGAAAATAAATAAAATTGAAAATAAATAAATGCATAAATAAATAAATGAAAAAATAAATAAATGTGGAAAAATATAATTATACATAAATAAGGAAATAAAAGTATAAATAGTCATTTATTTATTTATTTTTACATGTATTCGCATATTTATTTATTTGTTTATTTATTCATTTATTTATTAATTTATTAATTTTCAATTTCTGCAGGTTTGGTTCTCCATAGTTTCTTACTTGCTTATAGTAAAACTAAAAATTATAGGCTATAAAAGTGGCAAAGAACAAATAATCAGTTTAAAGTCTTCCAGTGACAAATGAACCATAGATGCATTATCCCGAGCGTTCAGGTTCCCAGTTAAAGAGAGATCGATGAAAGACAGCGGCGTTTGGAGCGAGAGCTGAGCGGGCGGACGCACAGACTCTGGTGTGTGTGTGTGTGTGTGTGTGTGTGTGCGTCAGCGGTGGATCTGGCCGTTTGCAGGCCTCTTTTCTTTAGCTCTTGGAGCTTTTTTTTGCTTTTTTGATGACAATTACAGACGTGGACTTCATCCCATTTGGACTGTCATGTCAAACCCGTCCACCTGTCCTCCTGCACAAAGAGCTTTATAGCGCCATACGAACTGCAAAATGTTGGACGTGGATTCTGATGGAGACAGCAGGGACGACAGGACTGTCATAATAAAACCAATGCCTCTTCATTTCATTACACACAAATGAACACCGTCTGTCGCTCTCACTGGTTTTAAGTGTGTGTAGGCCTACTGTGTGCTTTTGTCTCAGGACTAAACCTGTATCATTAGCTAGGCTACTTCATTAAACATGAAGAAACTCGCTTTCTTGTAAGTGTCTTATAATTGGTAACGCTTCATTTTGATGGTCCCTTTAAAACATTCTGTTGACTACAAGTAACTTTGCAACTACATGTCAACTAACTCTCATTAGAGTATTAGTAGACTGTCTGCTTAATATCTGCTAACTCAACAGACATACGACTGACTATAAGTAACTTTGCAACTACATGTCAACTTATTCTAACCCTACCAGTTTACTAATACTCTACTAACACTAACGCAGCGTTACTTATAGTCAACAGAATGTGTTAGGGACCATCGAAATAAAGTGAAACCGGCTAATTAAATGTCTGCCTTTTACTTGCTGTTAATTTTACAGTTAAAGCAAACAAACAGTAATTTAGGTTATATTTTCCTCGTTAAAAAGTTCGGGATCAGTGCAATTTTTTTAAATGTGTGTATTTTCCCCCCATTTAAATATGTAAATAAACAATTTGCTAAAAACGTTAAGATTTTTTAAAATGTAAACAAAATTAAAATAATAATTATGATGTTGTTCTATATCTACGGCATGTGACTAATTAAATGTAAGTAAATGTGTCATTGATCGTGTGACAAAAGACCTTTAAGCATAAAATTGAAATATACCATTTTGCAAATTTTATAATTTGTAATTATAAATAATGTAAAATATTAGCATCCCTTGAAACTCATCACTGTACACTCAAAAAAATGGTTTTGTGGCACTGTTCTTTTTACCCAAATATGTTTTGTTAAAGTAACACACATATATTTCTTTTACCACCAAAACACTATTGTATTGCGTTTAATTAACTTAACCTGTATAATTTTCCACTTTACTTAATTATCAATCGTTAAACTAATTTAAAGGGTTTAATTTCGCGATAAACAAAAACTTAATTTGATTGTGTTCAATCTGCTTAAATATGTTAAATTAAAGTTTACTTAATCCGTTTGTGTTGGATTACATGAATGATTTGTGTTGCATTAACTGAAACTGGGCGGTGCTTGTTAGTTCCCAGCATGCTTTGCATATAGCTGAATTAAGACAAAATAAATGTTGAAATGAAGTGTTATTTTTTGTGTTTTTTAGAAAATGAGGAAAGGGGAGGACTTTATAGTGTGTAATTGTGTTTAATGTTCAATTACATTGCAAGTATTAGAACCATTTAAATTACAGTGGGTTACCATTGTGGAGAAGAGTAGAGCACTTGGTTAGGATGTGGACTGATTCAAATAGGTTTGCTATTGTTGCTGAAAGAGCATATAAATCTTAGCATTTAGTATGTTAATACGTGCTATTATTAGCTAATAGCTAGCTATAGTCTAGTAATTCATTTGAGAAATCATGTAAATCCTACATACATTTATTTTTCAGTGTAGTTTTAAATAAACTAAAGCATGTTCACTAAACTTAACTGATTTAAGTTACAGGGAAGCATTTCCATTGATTTGTTTGGACTCAATCAGTTGAGTTGTCACAACACAAGGAGCTTACATAGATTCAAAAAATTTCATTAACATTAATACAAAATAATTTGCTTGTGTGGAACCACTGTCCATAATTGAATTAAGTTAGTTTTAAGAGTAATTTTTTTGAGTGTACATAGACATTCTTTGTTTTTCCAACATTGACTGTACAGTAGTTTACTAATTACTAAATTATAGCCTAGAACAGGAAAATCTCCCATGTTGCACTTCTCTATAATCCTACAGGAAAACGAATCGATGGTGATCTCAGCATGAAGTATGTGTTACACATCATCAATATCCAAACTAATACATGTTTTCTCCTTATTCTAGTCCTCACTGTAGCCGTTTTGCTGTGCCTTATTGTTTGGAGGTGATAAAAAGGTCAGTTTCAAGTTGAATTGTGTTGTTAACGCAAATATTGTCACGCAACAGCCAGGAATTCATATGATCTCATTAAACTCGCCGGCAGAGTCATTAAAACTGTGTTATAATTACAGCGGTGCAACATCTGTTTACTGTGGTTGAGTCTCATAGAGGAGCTTCAGCTGAAGGATCATTATGGTCAGTTTTGTTTTCATCCTCATTTACTCACTCATGTTGTTCCAATTCATACGCTTTTCTTTCTACCCGAATGTCCAAGCCGCTGTTTTCCATCAAATGAAAGTGGATGATGAAAAAGTGGAATGTTTGAAAGGAATTGCGCTTCAAATAACCGTTTATTAATTACATAATCATTTAATCAAGTCACTGTTAAAAATTGCATTTTTGGTTGAATCGTTCATTCAAGAGATTCGTTTAAAAACACTAATTCATCATAAAGTCTTTATGAGTGAGTCATTGAATCATTCACTCAAAAATATTTTAAAATAATTTATTCAGATTAATTAAATATTTAAACAACAGACTGCAGCAATTAAAGCAACACTATGTCGTTTTTCAACCTTCATTATCTTCATCATATTTCCAAGACCCTTGAGATGGTACATCGACTTACAATAGGTTGAATGGCACGTCTGCCATAGCCTGACAGTGTCTGTATCGCTTTTACTGGCACTATGTCACTTCGGGTTTCGGGTAGTAACCCGAGCACACAAAAAAACTACAAAATTCGACTGCTTTCCGGCATACGTCACTTCCCCCACCACCCCAACTTCCTCAGATTCTGACGTGAGAGCCTAACTAGCGTTTGATACCCGTATGTATGTTGTTGTCATGACCGAAGCAACAACTAAAAGGGAGAAGGCAAAGGTTTTGTCAGAGGAGACTATAAGAAGACAAAGGGAGAGTGACAAATTAAAAGGCCGGACAAGGATCACTATTGGAGGGAGAGCAAAACAGTTTGAAGACGCTGAGAGTGCGCGCGCGCGACCGGCTCTCTCTGCTCGTTCTTTCAGTAACATGCACGCTGTCACAAGCGCAGCAGTCAGTCATCTATAAAGTGTTTATACATTTATAAATAAATCAGGGAGCTGACTACCGCGCGAAATGTAAAAGGCTGAATAACATGTTACGGAATCTATCTGGTCCTCCATTTATCTTCATGAATCAAGTAATGCTAGTAGAGTAGCGAATTATCAATCTGGTAGCTACACTAACATGCTAGTTTACGATGGTTATAAAAAATAATCTTTCAGGATAACTATCCTAATGTCTGCAGGCTGATAATCATGTTTGTTTATTTATTTTTCTGGTGAAAGTGTTTTGCCTCAGGCTATAATGCAAATCGATTTTCAAATTTGCAGATTCATCTATGGTAGCTTGATATTATAATATTGAGGATATATGGCTATTACCTACCACACAAACATTGAATTGAATTAGCATATCCGTTTTGTAAAACAAAACAGTAAACAATAGGGTACTATAATGACGTTGGCTTGTAAACGTGAACAACGCGATCTTTTGGCGTTTGAAAAAAATAAAACCCATGAAATTATATTCATATGACATGCTGGAATATATGTCAATGTACCTGGGATGAAGACATTTCAGACGCAACGCTGGCAGTCTGCCCGCGAGAACTCAAGACAGTATCGGCTTGTCAACAAATGCACGTGTGTCCCCTGGTGTAACCATAGACAGTCTCTGTATGATGTCTATGAAATTGACTGAAATAATTATATTTGCCTACTGTTGTACAGTAGATTTTAATAAGCAGGAAAAAATGTCGACTTTAAACAAATATCCATTTAAATGCTTAGGGTGTTTGAGTGGTAAGAATGTACAGGGAGACTTTAGATTTTAAAACGCTGTCTCCTTAGGCAATGTTTTCTCAGTCAAATCATACAATTTCCTATTGATTCAATAGAACGCGTGAGCTCACTAGGGAATACCAATATGGCGGTGCGGTGGCTTCACTGTTTATAACGTCATGAGCTATCCAGTCATTCTGGCCGTTTCTCAATATGCGTTCTTGTCTGTACTTGTGTGCTTGTGGACTTGTGAAACGTCATCGGTCGCTGCCCAAGTACTGTCTCAATACACAAGTTTGCATTTTGGCAAGAACAGTTAAAAATCCCGGAAGTGTTCTTGACACGCCCATTTTACCGAGGATGCATCGGTTGGTAACTTGTGGGCAGAAATATCCCAGCATTCATTTCGGCATTCAAGGAAGGAGCGGGGAGCAGAAAGGCAGAACAACAGTAAGTCGTTTTTCTACAATTTCGTATGCTATTTCATCACTAAATTCACTTCTGAGAACATTTGATGCGAGAAATCTACTGTGTTGATTTCAAATATTGCCATTTTTACGAAAATTTATGGCGAATCGAAAATATGCTCAAACGTTTTCGGTAGTGAACAATCTCCATAAGCGCACGCGGGTGTAGCTAGCGAGCCAACCGGCCAGTCATGCTAAAAACCTGGCTGTTATCATTAATAATTCTTGTTATGTTTGCGTACTGAAGACGGCGCTGTGCGGGGGTATTGCGCAATACCAGCAAGAACACATCGCCTCAAACTGTCAGCAGCGTTCTGTGTGCTCGTCTCCTTGTAAGTTTATTCTTCCAAGAACAACTAGCAAGAGCGTTCTCCCCAAGAACACAAGTCCGTTCTTTGCATTCTTGGTTTTGAGAAACGGCCTCTATATAGATCAGTGATGTAACCATGTCAGATTTTACGACCGTAGTAGAAGATAATACTGTTTCCCAACTGTAGGGGGACCCCGAGAGCATAAACCGCAAAAACGACATAGTGTTGCTTTTACATTTTGTCTGTAAATTACATGTTATTTTGTTTAGTTGTCTGATACATTTTTTATGTATCTCATATCAAAGTGATTTTGCTGTTAATTTTGCAGTTAAAACAAACAAGCACTTATTATACTTATTCACTTTTTCTAAGAATTTGATATTTTTATTAATCAAGGACGCATGAAATTGATCAAAAGTGACAGTAAAGACATTTATAATGTTGCAAAATATTCTATTTCAAATAAACACTGTTCTTTAGAACTTCCCATTCATCAAAGAATCCTGAAAAATAAAATGTATCACAGTTTCCACAAAAAATACGAACTGTTCGTACATTGATAATAATCAGAAAAGTTTGTCCAGCATCAAATCATCATATTATAGTGATTTCTGAAGGATCATGTGACACTGAAGACTGGAGTAATGATGCTGAAAATTCAGCTTTGATCACAGGAAATAAATTACTCTTTACAATATATTCACATAGAAAACAGCTACTTTAAATAACAATAACTTTTCATATTTGTTACTGTATTTTTGATCAAATAAATGCAGCCACGGTGACTTCTTTTTAACGTTATATAGTGTAACTGCATAGTCTAAATGACATTGCAATATAAAACCTTCCATCAGAATACAAACACAAAGCTAAACGCTGTATTTTATTTATTTATTTGTTTATTTGATATGGACATAACAACAGCATTGGACAAATCAGATACGTTGTTTATCAGAAATATATACCATGTATATCAGAAATATAATGTTTACATTTTTACTTAAGCATACTTATCATTTTCTTTATTTTTGGACAAAAAACTATTTCTTAAATCTCAACTATATATTTGAAATAGATTTGTGCTTAGATTTTTATTATGAATGTCTGAATGTGAGCCGTCTTGTATTACAGTATTAGAAAGCGCTCCGCTCACAGGTTTGGCTGAATCATCTGCTGGTCGTTTATCAGCCTCTCCTGGCCCCGATTCACATCTAAATCACCACGGCCGACTGCTCTCATCACACACACTAAACCCGCCAACATATGTGAGCTCAGTCCTCCTGACTGGCAAATTCAGCTGTGATTGAGGAGATTTGCTTTACCCCCGGTGCGTTAAGTAGTTCTCTGCGGCGATATGACACCCGACTGACCCTGAACCAACATTAGAACGACCTTGAAGAGCTTCTCGGCACTCAGGAGAGGACAGAGAAGATAAGGCATTAAATTGAAGTGTGAAAGTGACAAATAAGACTTCAGCACAAAATCACACAAAAAGACTGCAGACGTTTTACAGATGTCTCTCAGTGGATATTTATTTGTTTCATTTAAACTTGAGTAACTTGAAACTTTCTACTGAATGCTATTCTTTTATAAACTGTATATTGTAAATTCGGGCAGGATTGTGTGTGTGTGCTTCACGGTGAAGAGAGCACAGAATGCATTGCAATGAAAAAAAAAATGATTTAAGACGGAAGGCCAGTTGAGATCAATGTTAATCATAAATATACTTAATTCAGTACTTAAAAATGTTCATGCTAAATTATTAAATCTTATTAAAAATTACATATTATGGGGTCAGATTTATATCACTAAATGCATGATCTTTATAATTTAATGTTTGGTGTTGTTTTGGCTCTTAATTTTAAATATTATTCACAATATTTAGGCTGCTGATTTTGGGTTGGGAAGTTCAGGTTATAAAGTTCGAGGATGACATCTGAAAATTGAAGGAAGAGTAAATCTTAGTTGAATTTTTATTTTTTTTACAGCGTCTGTCGCTATTTGGTTCCGAGCTCTCTAGTTAGTGTATTTTTTTTATATTTGTATAGTTACTGAAAGTCCCCTGTAGTCAATCATTTTATCCCTTAAAACTAACTTCCTTGAAAAAAATGATTCATGCCTTAAAATAGCTTGAATGTAACTCGACACCCTTGCCTCATTTAGTATACACAGTTCTATGAATATGCAAATGAGCCCCGCCTCCACTCACTCACTCACTCACTCAGAGATCCACTCGTTGACGATCACACGTTGATCTGATTGGTTACAAGGTAGTTTGTGACGTCAGAAACACCAGCGATTTGGTGGTCGACTTATGAATTTACACATGGTTTGTCTTAAAGCATATTAAAAACACCACATAGACATATAAACAACATTAAAAGCTGGATTTTCACCACAGACAAAGACAATCAATCAATACATGAAGAAATTGAAATCCTTGTGAAGCTTTGAGGGCGTTTCATTGATTGTGGTGGGAAAAGATTCAAAGCCTCTAAATATCAATAACATCGCCATATGACCAAAAATATGACCTCACCAAACCATATCAAGCCAAATTTCAACACAAATAGAATTTCAGCACAAAAAGTCAATAACATCAAATTAAAATGTTTGTTTTTCGAGATTATGAATTCAGTGGCCTTTTCAAATTCATGCGCTGGCAATATTAATCTGACACTATATATTATTTTGTGTATCTGTGTGTGTGTCTTTAGTGCTGTCAAATCGATTAGTTGTGATTAACCGCATCTAACATAAAAGTTTGTGTATATGTGTGGGTATGTACTATATAGACACACACACACACACGTATTATATACACAAACATTTATGTTAGATACGATTAATCGTGATTAATCGATTTGACAGCGCTAGTTTTTTTTTATAAAATAGTGAGCTTAGCAACATGTTAACATCTCTTTTGGGGTCAATTGCCAAACTTACACTGCAAAGGTGGCACAGCGGCACTTCTAAAGTGGCATTTACTGTAGGTATCTTAGAACAGAAGTGGCATAAATAAAATTTACACAGCAACTAAAACGGTATACTTTGATTCTATGGCTGAGGTTGTTCAGAGCCTGCATCATTTAGTCTGGCTTTTATGCTGCATTACGTCTTTACGCAGAATTTTGAGCAGGCACAGAGCAGCCCACCGAAAGTGCCTTGAAACGCACAGTGTTGTTGTTCAATGCGTTGATGTAACTTCTACTGAAACAGGAAGAAGGGGCGGGACATTAAAAAGCAGCTCCGGCCCTTTTTAATATAGCCAATAGTGTTTGGTTTATATCACAGCTCGGTCAGAGCTGTTGAGCTCAGTAAAGCCGCAGTTGACCGCTTATGACAGCCATAATCTAATAGATTCCCCTTTTAGATTTAGATTCAATATGAAACTGGAGCAAAACAGCATAACATCATAATCATGCTGGTCAGTGCTGTTTCTAATGCCGAGTCTGTCTAACCAGTTCTCCTCCATCGCTTTAAAATCTGCCATACTCTGTAGAATTCAAATGAGTTTGAAACGTTTTGTGTCCTGCGTCGACACGATCATATGATCAGCTCTGTATATCGTGTCTCTGGATTGTTTCTGTGACGTTCGAGTGACACTAACGTAAAACCAGACTTCATTTGCCTCAATTTGCTTCAATTGCCTCGATATTTACCCTGTCTGAATCGTTCCTTATCCCCTATATAGTGCACTGTGTCGTTCACCATGTTGAAAATAGTAAATGTGTGAACCGATTTCAGCCGCAGCTTCAACAACTATTTATAATGTAGGGGGCGGAGCTTCAGATTCTAGAGAGCCTTTGATTGGACAGAAAATCTGATGAGAAGCGGAACTGCAGTGATGTCATCAACATCACTGATCCATATTGGAGGAAGTGAGAGACTGTTTTGAATGCTCATATCTTATAAATGCGTATTTTGTCATTGTTTAGGAGCAAAGTAGTTTATAGATAACAGTAAGACTAACATATTCATAGTAAAAGCCCAAAAGAATTTGATTTCATGGGGACTTTAACCCGGCTGTGCCTAAAGAGGTGCATTTGTGTGGCACATGAAGATGCTGCCTATGTGGAATATTCCAGATCAGTCACTAATGAGGTTGCATGTTAGTTAGGATGTTGCCTATGTAGACAGCTGGGTTTCAGTGTAGTGTGTGTCATGGATAGTTACCCTGAAGGTGTGGATTGGTCCAGCACTGGCCATCATCCGTTGTCAGGGAAACGTCCCGTGGACGGCACACGTGCTTCACACTGACTCAAGGATCTGGGACCAGAAGACTGGAACAAATTCAATGACAGTCCCGCATCGTCACTATGGAGGTAACGCTTGAACACTGATCAAATCCTTTCTGCTGGACACTGACTCGCTTTAAAGTCACCATGAAATCACAATGGACTACTGCAGTATTTATATTTAGAAATGATTTATCCGTGCACACCATTATTAGTTTGTTAAATTCCTGTTCCTGGTGATCTTGAATCAGAATAAGTTCCTCTTGCAGTTTCTCTTCTCTTCCCTGATGATGTGGGCGGGGCTATAACCTGTCACTCACATGAGATCAGCCAACAGCAAACAACAACCATCCAATCAATTCCACACAGACCAAATAAAAGTCAAAATTCCAAATCAAGCCCCGCCCACACTTGTTCTTGTTCCAGAAGCGTTTCCCTCGGATATACGACACAATAGGGAAGAAAAGACGATTGCCATTTATATCCATTTAAATAATGGCATAATTTCAAAGAGATATTTAGAGTTTTAGTTATAGTTAACCATAATAACCCTGATTCTCACCGGTTTCATTTGTGTTTTGAATGAATCATTAATTCTACAGAATGATGCACACACTCAACTTTAATTGTATTTTATTATTATTTTTTTATTATTGTCCTTTGCTTTTATAATATTTTCCATAAGGAAATGAATGAAAGCAGCTGAGTTTATTCTCTCTGCCTACAGTACTTCACTCTCATGGCCGGAAATTCTCCTGAATTCACCTTTATCCCGTCAAGGGTCATCAGAGTGGATTGAAACAGCATGTCATTGTCGTGTCTGACCGTTGGCATTATATTCCCAGGAACAAAGACCTCCTGGAGCGCTGGGCCGTGTTTTTGTACAGTAAATGAATTGATTGGACATTCCCACATCGCCAGCTCGACTGCAAACAAAAGCTGGTCCTGTTGGAGCCGGTTTCTCCCTGAAGTAGTTACGGCACTGCAGAACCTACACACACACACACACACACATACACTCGTGTGAAGCGACGCAGAGTTAAACATGATGCTGAGAAGCTCAACAGGCCATTTGAGCAGATGGAGAAGGAGATTGCGTTCGAACAGAAGACTTTATATTCACTAAAGGCTCCTGGAATTTATTCCTCCAGTCTAATATTATACTCAATTATAGCCTACTCTCTCTGTCTGTCTCTCTCTCTCACACACACACACACACACACACACACACACACACACACATGCATGCGCGCACACACATACGCACGCACACACACACGCATGCGCGCACACACACGCGCACGCACGCACACACACAGGCACATACACACACTCGCACACGCATGCACGCACACACAGGTGCACAGTGCACGCACACACACACACACACTCGCACACGCATGCAAGCGCACACTCGCACGCACACACACGCACGCACACACACACACACACACACACACACAGGTACACACACTCGCACACGCATACACGCACACACACAGGTGCAAACACATACACACTGGCATGCACAGGCACACACAGACACACGCATGCGCACACACACGCGCGCACACACACACACACACAGGTGCACACACACACACTTTCACACGCACGCAGGCACACACACACGCATGCACGCACACACATACACACTCGCACGCACACACACACACGCACGCACAGGCACACACAGACAAACGCATGCGCACACACACACACACACACACACACACACATACACACACACACACACACACACACACACACACACACACACACACACACACACACACACACACACACACACACAGTTTGTAAAGCCATTGGGTGCATTTACACTCCACTGCATACAAACTCAGTTCTTTATTTGTTTGGCACCGGACTGGTTTAACATGGTGATTCTCTACTGGTGTTGCTCATAACTATTTAACTCCTTTGACTTGTGTAGTTTTTGAGGATGAGGGCACTGCACATCATTGCATTTTTCTTGTCTTTTACAAGCTTTAACTAGATGTTTTTGCAGATACATTTATGCATTTAGCAGATGCTTTTATCCAATAGAGGGACAAAAGCAATTACTCAATAATATATGGAATGGCAGGTTTATTAGAAAACTCGGTCGATTGGACGCATGACTTCTGAACACAACAAAAGTGTTTTCTCCTCACAATTATGCATGATTATATACAGTTTGTTGGACTTTATTATTTGCATTTGACTGCTTTTAGAAGAGTTGAAACTGCTGATCTAATATGTGCATTTATTTAGCAGATGTTTTCCATCCATTCATTATAATGTTAGTAGTCTATCATGTTATGTAACTATCATTGTACCATAATAATTGATGTTAGTCCATAAAATCTTCAGTAATGTAAACAGGGAGGATCAGAAGGCTGATCAAGTGAAAGCAAACAGCCCTTAATCAGTCACTGCAGTGCTTTACCCGTCTCACAGCCACAATTAAACTAATTACAGGGCAGCAAGCAGCATAATGTTAAGTCTATTTTTAGGTGATTATCAAATTATTCATTAGACGCCTCTATAGTGCACAGGAGTTCGATTCAGTTAATGCTGTAATGCAGAAAATAGCATGCACTGAACTTGTTTCAGATCCACAACAGATCTGAATAATCGTAACCTTTCATTTGGACATTTTTTAAATGTAGTTTTATTTTTCTCAGAATCATGCTATGGTAAATCATAATTCTGACATAAAAGTCAAAATAATGACTTTAAAAAGTTGAAATGATGACAATTAAAATTAAGACATAAAATGTTGAAATTGACATACTACATCAAAGTTGAGATTAAAAAGTGGAAATGATGACATAAAAAGTTGAAATTATGACATATTAAATCAAAATTATGACATAAAAAGTTGAAATTATGACATACTAAATCAAAATCATGACATACAAATTTTAAGTTATGACGTACTAATATGAAATTATGAGATTTAAAAAGTCAAAATTATTTTTTAAGTCGAAATGATGGCACAAGTTATAACATAAATCTTAGTATGTCAAAATTATGACAGTACGTAATAATTATGACATAAGATGAAATCGACATGCAAAGTCATAACTATGACATAAAACTTCAAAATGAGGACATAAGTAATACCTATGACTTTGTATGTTATAATTTTATGTCATAATTATTACTTAAATACAAACTTAGTTATAATTATGACATACTAAGTAATAATTATGTATGTTATAATTTTATGTCATAATTATTACTTAAATACAAACTTAGTTATAATTATGACATACTAAGTAATAATTATGACATATACTACCCGTCATTTACCAATTTTCATTGGTAAATGAAAATTATGAAAACGTAGTTATAATTATGACATAAAAAGTCATAATTATGACATACAAAGTCATAATTATGACTTTTTATGTCATAATTATAACTACGTTTTCATAATTTTCATTTACCAAAGCATGTTTTTTGTCTTATGTGTCAGAAATGGGGTTTCATGTACAGTAGGATATTTGCAGCGACTGCATGAATTCATCCAACACCTTCATCCTGTGACTGTGAGGTCACTTCATTTCATAAGTCAGATGTTTTACTGCATCACTTGAGTTTCTCAGAGCATCATGATCCAGAGGTTTGAGATAAAGGTCTGAGGGAACCAGCTGTTTGCAGATCCGTTAGTTTGACGGGACACTTTTAATGACCTCTCTTAGATCCTCACTTAGCCTGTGATCGCTCCATCTGTGCTCTGATGGCATATGCAATGCGATTTCATACAAATCTGCTCCTCTCAAGCGAGGTCAACCTCGGGGTCCTGAGAAATAAATTGCTTTTGAAAGCTGTGCTTGCAGATGGTGGCCATCTTGCTCGGCATCACGGGGGCCAGTTTTCTGGCTTTGGTTCTGGCCGGTACCGACCCGACGTCTGATTGACCGCAGGTGCAACGCTCCATTTACTGTCTCTCTGGCCCACTTTACCCCGCAGATCTGCGCTGAAATAGTTATCACTGATGACACCCAATGTAATTGCTAATTACACGCCTCGACAAACACATTTTCTTGCTCTCCACACTCTTCTCTCCTGTTTTCTGAGGCGAAATCTCGAGAGTTATTTATTTTTCCACTTTATTCTCTGTGCTCGGGTTCTGAGACTCGTGTCATTTGGAACTTCTCTGCATGTGTAACACTGTCTCACTCAGTTTGAGTAAATTAAATTTTCAATTTGATAAATGTGGGAATGCTCTTCTCCTCATGGAAATATGAATTCATTGCAGCTGCTGGGAGAAAATATTGCATAAGTGCAGTTGGCAGGGTTGTGATCATAATTTTAGCATTTCAAAACAAATGTATCACATATTTTTGGGTATGTATCTCATTATGTAGAGTATGAAAAGATGTTGTTTTTTTGCAAGAAAATGTATGTCTCACAACAAGTAAAAAAAAAAAGAAATAGTTGTGTAGGAGTAGTGAGTTTTATATATATTTATGTAAATGCGACATGCAATTTATTTAAATTCTATTTAAATGAAAAGTTGTTAAGAGTAAGCATGTTCTGTAATTGTTATAAATTGATAAACAAGAACATTCAAGTATAAGAAATACTGACTTCAAAACATAATATGGCTTTAATATGATATTTTACCCCGTGAAATCTAAAAAAATACAGTAAATAAGTGGTATTTTCCATCCCCCAAAAAGTATATTATAGTGATTTCTGAAGGATCATGTGACACTGAAGACTGGAGTAATGAAAATCACAGGAATAAAAATCACAGGAATAAATTACACTTTAATATATATTCACATAGAAAACAACTTTTTTGCATTGTAATAATATTTCACAGTCTTTAATGTATTTTTGATCAAATAAATGCAGTATTGGTGAGCAGAAGAGATTCTTTCAAAAACATTTATAAACCTACAAACCCCAAACTTTTGATTGGTGTGTAAATAAAAATGTATATTTTAAATTTATAAAGTAGATGTTTTATCAGTGGCTGATTATTTTCTGGAGTCACTTTAAATGTAGTTACACTAACCAACTGGAAGCTAAAATACAAATAGTTGTATAATTTTTTCTTTTTAAAAAGTTGAAATTATGACATAATTGAAATGATGACCAAAAAAGTTTGAAAATCGAAAATGAGATTAAAAAGTCAAATTTTTTTTGTCATAACTATGACTTTGATTTACATAATTTCATCTTTTTATGTCATAATTATGGCCTATGTTTAAAAAAATAGCAAATGCATTTTTGTCTTGTAGTTTATCCTCAAGATTTCTAAATCATGACACATTTACCTGAGAGAAGTACATTGCATAAGATATTAAAATCAGTTTTTATAGAATTTCTCTTCTTATTTCAAGCATAAACCTTGTCATAAAAACTATCATCCCTGTTCCCCGTCACAAAACACATGAGAAAAAGCAGAAAGGGAATGGAACTATAATCTTATAAACTCTGAAATAAAACAGAAAACAGCACCCAGCTCGTACAGATGAACTGACACTGCATGTGTTCACTGAGCGGAAACGCAAAAAAGAACAAAATCCTCTCCAAGTGTAAACTGAAACCAAACATTTGTGCATTTCAGACGCCCAACACTGAGCAGCTCCAACCGCTTCCCTCCCAGCCGAAAGATTAATAGCCATATTCACAGTTTTTTCTGGGAGATGTGGTGTGTCCGTCGGCACGTCGTTATGTTCCCATCCATCAGTGTCGGCAAACATTGGAAGGTATTCAGTCGCCACACGTGAACCGAATACACTCCATCCGACACGGCCTTCCCAAGACGTATCTCCCTTTCTTCCCACCTGAACAACATCACCAGCTCGGTTTTCCCACTTGATCAAGACGGGATATTCCCTGGGAAATGAAGCTGGGCTTCTGCTTAAAGAAATGATGATACGTTGATTCTTCTCCATCCAGCAGCACAAAGAGTCTGATGGTTTGATAACCTGATGAAAGAGTAAAACGAATGTGTCCGTGTCAGAGGGATTACGGATGTCTCCCTGCAGCTGTGTAAATAGGATAATGGCCACTGTCATCTTTTTTTAGAGCTGCACCTCTTAAGATTTGTTACCGGGAATACAGACTTTGCAATAATGAGCCGCGGTTAAATAATTCAAATGGACTTTTTCATGTGAGCCAGTGACTTATTGCATGTCCTCGAAGGTTCATCCGTTTCTGTTCAATGACACGCATGTATTAATACATCACTGTATTCTCACTGCATATACATTATTGAGCCGCACATAACGATCGGACTCAGATCTAATCCCTCATATGCAAACATCAGCATCAAGCTGTTCTAATGATGAGAGAAATATGCATATTTAAAACCTGTTTAATCCAGCCGTCCTCCTTTCATTGCTAATGCTCATTGAAGTTTCATGCTCAGCTATTGCTCATATTCAGGCATCGGTGTCAGTGCAAGAGTGTGTGTCTGCCGACAGATTAACATGATCTGGGTTTCAGACATGACTTGATAAAGTGCCACTTGGAACAACCGCATGCAAAAAACAACAACAAAAAAAACAGAGACAGGTTTGACACTTTGACAATCGATTGATATCACTGAAGAATCTGCAAATGTGACTCTGAGGTTTAAATAAATGGTGACACTTTACAATAAGGCTCATTAATCAACTACCTTAGTTAACATGAACTAAGAATTAACAATTCTTCTAATACTCTTAGTTAATATCAATTTCAACATTTACTAATACGTTATCTAAATCAAAGGTTGTATTTGTTAACTTAATGCACTGTAAACTAACATCAACAAACAATGCACAGTTGTATTTTTTATTAACTAACAATAGCAAAGATTAATAAATACTGTAACAAATGTTTTGCTTATTGTTAGTTCATGTTAGTTAATACATTAATTAATGGACCTTATTGTAAAGTGTTGCCAAATAAATAATATCGAGGATGGATCAGCAAAGAAAACTATAAAAGGAAAGTCATCAACACTGACTCTTGGCTTGACAAACCCTGTCTTTAAAAAATCTTGACTTTTGAAGGTCATGCAAGTCTCGTGTGAAGTGGTTTGAGGAGAGATTAGATGTTTGTGCACTTGCATTTATGATGTCACAAAAGATTCTATTTCAAATAAATGCTGTTCTTTTGTACGTTCTATTTATCAAAGATAAAGCAAAGTTCTATTTATCAAAAATATTGTGACATTTTTACAGTATTTTTGATTAAATAAACGCAGCCTTGGTGAGCAGAAGAGATTTCTTTCAAAAACATAAAAACATCTCACCGACCCCAAACCTTTGAACCGTAGTGTACATTCATGTAAACTTGAACCTAAAATCATGATTTTGCTAAATAATCCTTCATATGCGTACATAAACTACTCATATAAAACTAAAATAGGTGTAGATGCTTCAAACATGCGGTGACATTAGCCACTTTATGAATATTCAGTAATTGAGATTGTGAAGTTTAACTGAACAATTACTATGAATGATGACTTTTATAATTGTCTTAATATCTCCCACATTTCCAAGTTGAAATGACAGATAATTAGATTCATAATGAAAGTGAAAATGCCACTGGTTAATTAAGCACAAAGAGACGTGAGAAAGGTAACATGTCTGCGTAAACAAACGCTGATGTATCATCCGTGATAAACGCCACGCTTCACTGTTGATTAATCTGCTGGAAAATGACTTCAAGATGCAGATCTCGGAGTGATCGACGTTCCCGTTCCTGACGGATATGAAGGTGACAGTCCAGTCTCAAATCACAGGACTATATGTTGATGGTTTTGGCGTTGAAAACACCATATATGTGTGTTTAATGACACAAACGGGGTTTGTTGTACAGATTGCATTACATCTATAACTTTTCAACACATCTGGAAGAGAAAGAATGTCTCAATGCTGTATTTACGGGAAGTCTGGATGTGTTTATGCTGGGTGTGTTTGCTATTATCTTTACGGTTGGCTTCAGTCTGCAGGGCGTCACGGGTGGGTCGTTCTCGGGGTCAGAGTTCAGCGGCAGACGAACTTGTCACGGTGGCAGTGAGAGGGTGAACGCGAGGTCTTTTCCCGGGGATTTTTCAGTGTGCCGATGGACGTTTGGGTCCTAGGGGATTTCGCTCGGATGTGTCTGGCAGATGTTGTGCTCTTCTGGTTTTGCCGTGACCTTTGACCCGTGACGCGCCTCCTGGACCACCGTCACGCGGCCTATGAAGACAGGCTTGTGTTATAGACGAGGCACGTAATAGTTTAATACAGCACTGGGAACAGCATGTATTTTCATTTGAATACAAAGCCAAGTGAAAGTGAATCTCTTTGTCTTTCCCATGACAGTTTTTGTTGGAAAAGCATTTTATAAGAATTAATGGGTGTATCTTTGTGCAAAGATTACGTTCTTGCATTTGGTTATCTATGATCACTTGATAAAACCGTCACATGGAGTTCAGTTCAAAATCTCACATACTGAAAAACACGAGCGAATCATTTAGAGGATTCCTGTCACAGAAATGGATGAGATGCTGAAAGTCATTATGTTCACTTGCCAACGTACTGTTATGTTTCTGTTATAAATCTATTCATCTGCACTATCATTGGAAAGTTTTACGCTGGTAAGATTTTTTTCATGTGTTTGAAAGAAGGCTGCATTTATTTGATCAAAAATACCGTAAAATTGTGAAATATTATTACAATGTAAAGTAGCTGTTTTCTATGTGAATATATAGTAAAGTGCAATTTATTCCTGTGATCAAATCTGAATTTTCAGCATCATTACTCCAGTCTTCAGTGTCACATGATCCTTCAGAAATCACTATAATATGATGATTTGATGCTCAAGAAACATTTTGATTATTATCAAAACAGTTCATATGTTTGTGTAAATCGTGATACATTTAAAAAAAATTTTTTTTTGATGAATAGAAAGTACAAAAAAGAACAGCAGGAAATCTTTTGTAACATTATTAAAGGGGTGATGAACTGAGAAATCAAATTTTCCTTGAGCTTTTGACATCTAAGAGGTCACCATATTATAAGAATATCCTGTAAGTTTCAGAACTGAAAACGTCCTTGTTACTCCAATAAATGCTTTTATTGACACCAGGCTCAGCAAACGACTCGTTTTTCAAACTGGGGAACTATGACGTCAAAGAGGATAAAACACCACCCCCGCAGAAGAAGATCAACGCCTACTTCAACACGGCCGGTTTAGCCCCGCCCACCGATTCGCGCATTACAGGCATAGCTAAATAACATAGGCCTACCTCGTGATGACAAACCGGATCGAGCTACCGAGCAGTAAACATGCCGTTTACTAAATATTGTGCAGTGCCTGGTTGTGGAAGAAGACAGTCGCTGCATAAGCTTCCTCTGGATTCCAATAGGAATGCATGGTTAAAATTTATTTTTAATGAGGTTCCAGCTGATGTGGGTAAAACATTGTCCGTTTGTTCGCTTCATTTCGCCGAGGACTGTTTTGTAAACAAGACACAGGTCGAGACAGGATTTGCAGACCGATTAAGATTGAAAAACGGTGCTGTGCCTTCTATATTGGATCCGACAGGAATGGTGCAACACACTTACGTGAGTAAAATTTCTATAAAAACATTAAAGATAGCCTACATTAGAAGTAGCATAAACAATTAACAATAACTTGCCACGCTGTCACAGGCTGAAGTATCCGTTGTATTTGAGGTGTTGTTGGTTCATTGTCTTGCGATTCGGGATCGGACTCTGGGTCGAACATACATGGGCGAATCTTTCCGGTTGTCATTTTACAACATTGGAAGTTTTCAAAACAATTTCCCCCACGTGCACTGACGAGTGAGTTGAAACTCATTATTATGCAAAACTGTTATCCACTCGCAGCAGTGGGCGTTTACTTCCAAGTCTTCAATGCGAGACGCCCATAAAAACCGAGCGTTTTTGAGCTAGGCTCAAAACTAGGGTAGAAAATAGCCTATTACTTATTCATTTTGATGTTTTTGAATGTAAAAACCAAGCGAACGTCATAGGTTGACCTCAGACAACAATATAATTTTAAAAAAAAAAGCCAGTTCATGACCCCTTTAATGTCGTTACTTTTGATCAATTTAATGCGTGGTTGCCGAATAAAAGTATGTGACCCCCTGAAAACAGCAAGTGTTTATCCTAAATAAGATCCATGAATGTTTAAGATCTCACCATCTGAAGAAAAACCTCAGACTGAAAAATCTGTGTCTTCACAAGCTAACGGCTGTTTGACGGCACGTCCAGTTGATTTACACTGATTATCACAGTAAACATGCTGCGCACAAATCAGCAGAGCAAAGCCGTAATGTATTTGTGTATGTATTTGATCTGGCAGACTCATGAATCATGGCTATTGATTGAGATGAGTCTGACAGAGATGGAGACACTGAGACCTTATTTACACCAACTGCACGAATCATTAAATGTTCTCCGCTTCGTTTCTTAGCTATTGTATGAATCATTTGTTTACCTCTGATCAGTAATTTCAGTGACCGTTACTGAAGATGACGCAATGATTCATGTGTGCCATCATTTCAGCTTATTTCTGTTGCTACCAATGCTGGGCAAACTGGATTCATTTCTGTTTGGAACTAATTATGAACATTACAGATGGCCTGTAATCGTTTTTCCAGAATATGCTGTGTGCGTTTGCCAGTGAACAGTTTAATGTGTTATTGTTTTCTTTGGGCTCAAACAGCAGAACTTTAAACAGTGTAATGTTTGAAGGACTCGTAGTGCTTCTGTCATTAGAGCAAGAGAGTGTCTCAAATTCATTTTTTAATTAAAATATATATATAATTAGAAATGTTGTGCTGATAATATTTTTAATGGAAAAAGCTATTAAAAAAATGTGAAATTGATGCATTTCATTTGTAATCTTTTGATGGAAGGACGGATGGGTGGATGGATGTATGAATGGATGGATGAAAGGATGGATGAATGGATGGACTGATGGATGGACGGATGGATGATGGATGGATGAATGGACTGATGGATGGATGGACGGATGAATGGATGGACTGATGGATGGATGGATGGACGGATGAATGGATGGACTGATGGATGGATGGATGGATGGACGGATGAATGGATGGACTGATGGATGGACGGATGGACGGACTGATGGATGGATGGATGGATTGATGGATGGATGGATGGATGGATGGATGAATGGATGGACTGATGGATGGATGGATGGACGGATGAATGGATGGAGTGATGGATTGATAGATGGATGGATGGATGGACTGATGGATGGATGACGGATGAATGGATGGATGAATGGACTGATGGATGAATGGATGGATGGACGGATGGATGATGGATGGATGGATGGACTGATGGATGGATGGATAGACTGATGGATGCATGGATGGACGGACGGATGGACAGACGGATGGATGGATGAATGGACTGATGGATGGATGGATTGATGGATGAATGGATGGACTGATGGATGGATGGACGGACGGACTGATGAATGGATGGACTGATGGATGGATGGATGGATGGACGGACGGATGGATGGATGGATTGATAGATGGATGGATGGATGGATGGACGGACGGATGAATGGATGGACTGATGGATGGATGGATAGATGGATGGACGGACGGACGGATGAATGGATGGACTGATGGATGGATGGATGGATGGATGGATGGACTGATGAATGGATGGACTGATGGATGGATGGATGGATGGACTCTGGATGGACGGATGAATGGATGGACTGATGGATGGATGGATAGATGGATGGACGGATGAATGGATGGACTGATGGATGGATGGATGGATGGATGGATGGACTGTGAATGGACAGATGGACGGATGAATGGATGGACAGATGAATGGATGGACAGATGAATGGATGGACAGATGAATGGATGGACAGATGATTGGATGGACCGATGGATGGATGGACAGATGGACAGATGAATGGATGGACTGATGAATGGACAGATGAATGGATGGACTGATGGATGGATGGACTGATGGATGGATGGATAAATGGATGGACTGATGGATGGATGGATGGACTGTGGATGGACAGATGGACGGATGAATGGATGGACTGATGGACTGTGGATGGACAGATGGACGGATGGATAGATAGATGGATGGATGGATAGATGGATGGACAGATGGACGGATGAATGGATGGACTGATGGATGGATGGATGGACGGATGGACGGACGGATGGATAGATGGATGGATGGATGGATGGAGGGGTGGATTCTATTTAAATGTAAGTAAACCGATCAGAATTACTGATTCCAGCTAACAGAGCGAGCTTATCTCAAAGTTATGAACAAACGTTCTTATAGCAGGCCTAACTAATGTTAATAGAACGCTTGTTCAGAGTTATTTTTCATTAATAATGTTCTCAAAACATAAAAAAAAAGAAACAAAAAAGAAATGTTTTTACATTTACTTTATTTTACAGTACATGCACTAACTGTACTTACCTAAGAAAACACTGGGTACTTCAGAGGCTAGGGTCAGGTTTAGGGGTCATTCAGGGTTAGTACTGTACATAGTTATTACCCAGTTAGTGCAATGACTGTAATAACTACATCATATGTACATGGGGAACAAAAATGTAAAATACAGTGCTATTTCTGAAATATTTTAGTTATATCAATTGTCGAGCATTGTTAAGATGTTACTACTTGTTTCTGAACTTTCAGAGAACATTCAAAAGTAACATTCCTAATGTTTGCAAAATGATAAATGTAATGTTCCTTTAACATTCACAATAAGAAAAACATTCAAAAACTGGATTGCTTTGAACCTTCAGAGAACATAACGTTTTCATAACCTTTGCAAAACGCTCTAAGAATATATATTTCTGTAATAATATAGATCTGGGATCCTCTTGTATCTGTTATTTGACTCACATCTAAAGGGAATCGCATGAAAAAGCATTTTCTCACTCCTGAGAAAAAACATTACACGGAAAGTTAAGTTACTCTGCGCTGTGAAATGATTCCTGCTCTTGCTCGCACACACAACACACACACACGCACACACAACACACACACACACACACACACACACACACACACACACACACACACACACACACACACGTCTGTCAGAAAGAGGCCAATTCCAGCGAGGTAAAATAGAGACGTGTCTGTGCTCTGCCAGGCCAATTGAAATTGTGTACATACCCTTGTGAAGCAGAGGTGGTCTGGAAGGACTGGAGTGAAGGACTGGAGTGAAGGACTGGAGTGAAGTACTGGAGTGAAATAATGGAGTGAAGGAATGGAGTGAAGGAATGGAGTGAAGGAATGGAGTGAAGGACTGGAGTGAAGGACTGGAGTGAAGGAATGGAATGAAGGACTGGAGTGATGGACTGGAGTGAAGGACTGGAGTGAAGGAATGGAGTGAAGGACTGGAGTGAAGGAATGGAGTGAAGGAATGGAGTGAAGGAATGGAGTGAAGGAATGGAGTGAAGGACTGGAGTGAAGGACTGGAGTGAAGGAATGGAGTGAAGGACTGGAGTGAAGGAATGGAGTGAAGGAATGGATTGAAGGAATGGAGTGAAGGACTGGAGTGAAGGACTGGAGTGAAGGAATGGAGTGAAGGACTGGAGTGAAGGACTGGAGTGAAGGAATGGAGTGAAGGAATGGAGTGAAGGAATGGAGTGAAGGACTGGAGTGAAGGACTGGAGTGAAGGACTGGAGTGAAGGAATGGAGTGAAGGAATGGAGTGAAGGAATGGAGTGAAGGACTGGAGTGAAGGACTGGAGTGAAGGAATGGAGTGAAGGAATGGAGTGAAGGAATGGAGTGAAGGTCTGGAGTGAAGGACTGGAGTGAAGGACTGGAGTGAAGGACTGGAGTGAAGGAATGGAGTGAAGGAATGGAGTGAAGGACTGGAGTGAAGGAATGGAGTGAAGGACTGGAGTGAAGGACTGGAGTGAAGGAATGGAGTGAAGGACTGGAGTGAAGGACTGGAGTGAAGGAATGGAGTGAAGGAATGGAGTGAAGGACTGGAGTGAAGGACTGGAGTGAAGGAATGGAGTGAAGGAATGGAGTGAAGGAATGGAGTGAAGGAATGGAGTGAAGGACTGGAGTGAAGGACTGGAGTGAAGGTCTGGAGTGAAGGAATGGAGTGAAGGACTGGAGTGAAGGACTGGAGTGAAGGACTGGAGTGAAGGACTGGAGTGAAGGACTGGAGTGAAGGACTGGAGTGAAGGAATGGAGTGAAGGACTGGAGTGAAGGACTGGAGTGAAGGACTGGAGTGAAGGACTGGAGTGAAGGAATGGAGTGAAGGACTGGAGTGAAGGACTGGAGTGAAGGACTGGAGTGAAGGACTGGAGTGAAGGACTGGAGTGAAGGAATGGAGTGAAGGACTGGAGTGAAGGACTGGAGTGAAGGAATGGACTGAAGGACTGGAGTGAAGGAATGGAGTGAAGGACTGGAGCGAAGGACTGGAGCGAAGGACTGGAGCGAAGGACTGGAGCGAAGGAATGGAGTGAAGGACTGGAGTGAAGGAATGGAGTGAAGGACTGGAGTGAAGGACTGGAGTGAAGGAATGGAGTGAAGGACTGGAGTGAAGGACTGGAGTGAAGGACTGGAGTGAAGGACTGGAGTGAAGGAATGGAGTGAAGGACTGGAGTGAAGGACTGGAGTGAAGGACTGGAGTGAAGGAATGAAGTGAAGGACTGGGTTTAATGGGAGAGTTGCTTGCCGTCCACATGAGTGATGCCGCTTTCTCTGACACTTGTTTTCCACTGAAATATATGACATTATACTCTCTCTCTCTCTCTCTCTCTCTCTCTCTCTCTCTCTCTCTCTCTCTCTCTCTCTCTCTCTCTCTCTCTCTCTCTCAATTTCAATTTCCAATTAGCTTTATTAGCATGACTGTGTAACACAATGTTGCCAAAGCATCAACATATTATATATAAATAATAAAACAAACAGTAAACATATATGTATAAATCATGTCATACGTAGCATTGTAAATAGATAGATAAATAAACACAATCTATCTTAATAAATAGATGAATAAATACATTTGATCACTCTAGAGAATTAGCTGTCTCTGGCATTGTGAATAGCTAGCACATATTTAGCCGCTAGTGCAGCTGTATTAACATCTTCTCCGAGAAAGAATTTATATTCTTATAGGATATAGGATATTATTTCAGTGTCACTCAGTTCATAGAATGATGGGATCAAGGCTTCAAATTTGGGCAGAAAAGTTTCTCTTAAATCGGTGTATTTAGTACATATGAGCAGAAAGTGTTTCTCATCCGATGTGCTCTAGATCACAGTGTCTACAGATCCTCTGCTCTCTCTCTCTCCATGTTTGTCTATGTCTTCCTCTCTCTATCTCTAGATCATGGTCTCTTAATCTGTATTTGGAGAGGATTCGTCTTTCTTTAAAATGTTTAATACATAGATAACTGGCCAATTTAGTGGTTCTATTGAGGGTCGAGTAGCATTGGAGTTTATTTTGGAGGTCAAAATGAGCTTTTAGTGACTCATCATGGGTGTCTTTTAGATGTGTGTGTATTTCTTTAACAATAGTTTTGGGGCTGTAGCTGTGGTCAGTGGGGGGTGTAGTCTGATGGAGGAGTTGAAGAGCGAGTGTGTGTAGAGGAGGAGGTTCTGCTGAGCTTTCATTGGCGAGGAGGGCTTTATATTGGACTGACTCTGGATCAGACTGATGGAGGTGATGCCAGAACTGAACACATCTCTTCTGGATCTCGATGTTCAGCGGGTACAAGCCTAGCTCAGCCCTGCAGCCTCACACACACACACACACACACACACACACACACACACACACACACACACACACACACACACACACACACACACACACACACACACACACACACACACACACACACACACACACACACACACACACACACACACACACACACACACACACACTAGCTCAGCCCTTTAGGCGGCAGTGGATGTGTTTCGGTGAACCCCTGAAATATTTTTGGCCATTTCCAATTGTAATTTTTCCACTGGTGTTTTATCCCAATTGTTTTAAATTTTGTACTGGTCCCCAAATTTCACATCCATATAAAATCGTGACTGTCACATCCAAAACCTCATCGTGACTTTATAGCAGCAATTCCCAAACTGTGGTCCACGGAAATACACATTGTATTTCTCACGCAAAAAAACTATTTATAATATATTTAATATGCCGCAGCACACAAAATTTCTCTGGCTCTAACTATGGAACCGTCAGGAATCAAGCGCGTCTCCCCTGGTGTTGTTAGTCGAGCTACACAATAACCAATCAGAAAATAGCACGATTGTATCTGGGTAAGATTTCACGTAACAACCAATGAAAGAAAAAATTTAAATTGTCATGAACCCCTACCCCCCCCCCCCTCCTGATTATGCCCTCGAGCGCTTGAGTAAATAAATAAATAAAATATGTGGCAGCCGTTGTGTGCGGTAAACTTTCTTTTAACAAGCCTGTTGTACTGATGTGATGGCTTTATAGTTATAGTTTTAGTGCTAGTAAGCCTATTTAGAGGTGCGGATTAATTCAGGTAGGACTTTGTGTAGACATTTTATTATGTGTATTATGAGGTGGTCCGCGAAAATTCCTGATTACAAATAGTGGTCCACACACACAAAAAGTTTGAGAACCCCTGCTTTATAGCATAAAAAGCCCTCCGAGCCTATTCACTCAGTGTTTTAACAGCCAGACCGAAGCGTCCCGAAGCGCTGATGTCGATGCCCAGATAGCTATAGCTAGTGCTGTGCTGCAGGACCAGGCCTTTATATGTGAACTGGTGTTTTTGTTCCTGAGATCTGTTCTTCTTCTGGAACACCATGACTCTGGTTTTGTCCAGATTGACGGTCAGGGCCCAGTCGTGACAGTACTGTTCCAGCAGGGACAGGCTCTGCTGAAGGCCCTCAGGTGTGCGGGACAGCAGGACCAGATCATCCGCGTACAGCAGACATCTGACCTCTGACCTGTGTGTGCTGTAGAGTGAGGCCGGGGACAGTAGAGCTCTCCAGCGCTGATGTCAGATCATTGATGTAGATGTTGAATAAAGTCGGGCTCAGACTGCAGCCCTGCCTCACTCCACGGCCCTGCTGGAAAAACACACACACACACACACACACACACACACACACACACACACACACACACACACACACACACACACACACACACACACACAGACACACACACACACTCACTCACTCCACGGCCCTGCTGGAAAAACACACACACACACACACACCAGCCCTGCCTCACTCCACTGCCCTGCTGGAAGAACACACACACACACACACACACACACACACACACACCAGCCCTGCCTCACTCCACGGCCCTGCTGGAAGAACACACACACACACACACACACACACACCAGCCCTGCCTCACTCCACTGCCCTGCTGGAAGAACACACACACACACACACACCAGCCCTGCCTCACTCCACGGCCCTGCTGGAAGAACACACACACACACACACACACACACACACACACACACACACACACACACACACACACACACACCAGCCCTGCCTCACTCCACTGCCCTGCTGGAAGAACACACACACACACACACACACACACCAGCCCTGCCTCACTCCACGGCCCTGCTGGAAGAACGTGCTTCTGTGGGTCCTGATTTTCACTGCACTTTTGCTGTTGCTGCACAGAGATTTGATAATATCAAAATTCTCTCTCTCTCTCTCTCTCTCCTCTCTATCACTCTATCTATTGCTCTCTCTCTCCTCTCTATCACTCTCTCTCTCTATCACTCTATCTATCTCTCGCTCTCTCTCCTCTCTATCTCTCTCTCCCTCTCTCCTCTCTATCACTCTCTCTCTCTCCTCTCTATCACTCTCTCCCTCTCTCCTCTCTATCACTCTATCTATCTATCCCTCTCTCTCTCCTCTCTATCACTCTCTCCCTCTCTCCTCTCTATCACTCTCTCTCTCTCTCTCTCTCTTCTCTCTATCACTCTCTCCCTCTCTCCTCTCTATCACTCTATCTATCTATCTCTCTCTCTCTCCTCTCTATCACTCTCTCCCTCTCTCCTCTCTATCACTCTCTCTCTCTCTCTCTTCTCTCTATCACTCTCTCTCTCTCTCTTCTCTCTATCACTCTCTCTCTCTCTCTCTCTCTCTCTCTCTCTCTCTCTCTCTCTCTCTCTCTCTCTCTCTCTCTCTCTCTCTCTCTCCTCTCTCTCTCTCTCTCTCTCTCTGCAGACGATTGTTGATGATGATTTCTGTGACATTTCGAGTGGAGAGTCGCGGTGTAACATCAAAGTTCCTCACTGAGACGGATCTGTGCAGCCACACGGCCAAATCCCATTTTGTTGAGAGAAAATGACAGTCATTCCCAGCAGACTGACGCTTGAGTTGGACTCGGGTTAGAGAAACTGGTGACAAAAAAAGTGATTTTAGAAGTGTGTGTTCGATAGAGCTATCGGAAACGTCCAAACCGTTTCTCAGCAGTGTCTCTGTTCTCTGTCCTGAGTTTCAGTCCCGGATCCGCTGGGAAGCCATTAGTGAAACGCGAGAATTAAAATGATTTTCATTGTGTGCCTGAATGTTCTCAGTGCTCAGTTGAGGACGTCGTGAGAAATCTGAAAGAAACCTTGTTTTTGTAGTCCTGAAATGCCATGTTTTTTGGCTTTGTACAGTGGTAGTATCATGGCATTTTGGAATGCTGCGCTTTAACTGTTGAAACATGATGCAAAAGTCACAATTCCCAGTTATTAATGTAGACAAAAACTTTATAGTTTAAATGCACTGTGGGTCACTTTGGATAAAAGCTTCTGTCAGAATTATATATATTTTTTGGGTTGGTGAGATCCATCCATCCATCCATCCATCCTTTCATCCGTCCATCTATCCTTTATTATGTCCATCCATCCATCCTTTAATCTGTCCATCTATCCATTCATCCATCCATCCTTTAATCTGTCCATCCATCCTTTCTTCCATCCATCCATCTGTCCGTCCATCTAGCCATCCATCCATCCACCCTTTAATCTGTCCATCCATCCATCAGACCATCCATCCATCCTTTCTCCCATCCATCCATCCATTTATACATCCATCAATCCTTTCTTCCATCCATCCAAACATTTGTCCATCCATCTAGCTGTTCATCCATCCATCCTTTAATCCATCCTTCCATCCATTTATCCTCTCTTCCATCCATACATCCATCCATACATCCTTTTCTTCTTCCATCCATCCATCCATCCATTAATCAGTCCATCCATCCATCGGTCCAAGTTTTAAACTTTAAACTTTCAGATTAATTCTTGTCAACATGTAAGGTTTGCCTTGAAATACTTTTCTTTTCTACTACTTGCATTCAAATGTTGTATTGCAATTATGCACCCAATTCATTTAACTGCTATCCTGGATGCCAGCCGAACTTAGCCCCGCCCACAACATTTGAGGTCGGGAAGTTCGGTCTGGACTTGATCCGTCATGAGAAGTAAGTATTCTCAAACCAGAACTGTTCGGACCAATCAAATTGTCAGGGTGGGCTTTATATGATGATGGACAGATGATCAACCGTAACGTAATTATCCACGTCACCAAAGAGTGCTTGAGTTGAATTCTTTTACAACAAAGAATGGCTGCCGCTGGAGCATTTAGATGTGTAGATTCAGCCATCGCGTCTGTTATAGAAGATGTAGACAGCGCATTCATTTTAAAAGAGGAACAGAGAACCGCGATCAAGGTATTTGTCGATCCAATTGACCGTTCGCAAAGACCCGCCCCCTTTAGTTACTGTTGCTATGTCCGACAAGCTACGCTGCTCTCACGCCACACACCATGTTCTCACGCAGTGAAAAATACATCGAGGAGCAGAGGACACTGACAACACGCTGACAGACAGGACAGACCAGTTTACTTTTGATATGAAACAAAGTCTCAACTTAAAAATTTGGTAATTTTTTAAAGGAATTTAAACAATAAAAACCGTTTTGTGGCTCTTTAATGTGTCTGACAGATCGCTGTAGGGCCTCATTTAAAGCTGCTTGTGAACCGATCATCTCTTCCTTCTAGTTAATTTATAGCATAAAATAAACATGAATGAACATTTCCATCCCAAGAAGGAATGTTATTTTAACCGTGGAAAGACGTCAGTACACTTTGTTTTTCAAGTTCAAATCCTCCAACGTTAATCTACTAACTCTCCTGACCGCTTTGTCGGACAAAAATGGCGGATTCGGCGGATGGCGGATTATAATTGGTCAGATTATCTGTCAATCAAACTCCCTGCGAAGTGTCAGTTGAGAGCAGAGGCATTTTCTTTCCTTAATCTGACTGGAATCTGCGTATGACACGTCAGGCTATTTAACTTCAGGACTTAAATTGGAATTTAAAAAGCATTCTCAGTTTGATTCTGAATGATGCACAGCTGATGTTAATACCAATGCACATGGTTATCATCTGTCGTGAGAGTATAGCACTGTGTTCTCCTCACGGGTGACACCTGATCAGATGCTCTCGTTGAGGTGGATATTGTGGCCGGTGAAGGCTAAACACGATATCTTTATACTCGGCTCTTTCTTCCCGGGGGCCGAATAGTTGATGTCAATCACAAACTCCACCAACCAAATCCTCTGTACCGCTCATGTCACCGGGGGCCTTTCAGGAGCTCGGGCTCTTATTGGCTTTTCTTATCTCTACAGTCCGGTGAGGAATCACATTTCATTTGTCATGTGTTTTTCCCTCTCGAATGCCATGAGCAGCGGACCGGTGCTTAAAGCCGATATGGTTTCTGCTTCGTAATGAAAGTACAAACACATCACATGTGTTCATGAAAAAAACCCCATATGGGTGGAGGAAATGGAAACAAATGAAATTATGTTGATGAATTCTGACTTACACACAGCTATCAGTCTTCATTTGGTCACCAGATACGAGTTTTCTTGGTTCTCCTGAGTGAAATCTCCATGATGATGATGTGCAGGCGTCCAGGACCCTGGACTCTCCCAAACATCTCCTCATCTCTTATGGATATCAGGGGATCGGATATCCTACATTTGCCCAAGAAGCCTGAACATTGCACATAGCTCTTTCTTAATTTCCTTAAATTCTTCTTTGTGATAAATGTGGGTCATATTTCGAGCATTTCATGTCCTCTCTGGACACATAAACTAGATTTCAGTTGAAACCCGATGCTCAACTCTGAGGAACCCGATAGGAAATTCTCCAGGATATTGATGAGTTCAACCCGACGCTCTCATCTGAACACATCAGTCGTGATTACAGGCTCCAGTCGTCTCATTACGCTGGTGTGTGAACGGATGCTGAGAGTCTAACCGGACGCGAGCCGCACGACAGTAGAGCCGGGAGAACCGGATGCTTTATTATTTCCGGTGGAAATTTAAAGTGCAGATCCATGCACACTCTAATAGATCATATTTCCCACAAGCCATGTGATTCAATTAGAACTACAAACACAAATAAAAAGTGTTCGCAAAACTACAAATATTGCTTGTCCACACTGAAACATCTGAAACACTTCAGTCACTTTAATGCAAATGCAGAAAAGCTCACTGAGATACAGAGAGACTATAAACTATGCATACTATACTCGTACTGTGATCATTTTATTATATATATATATATATATATATATATATATATATAGAGAGAGAGAGAGAGAGAGAGAGAGAGAGAGAGAGAGAGAGAGAGAGCGCAGTATATTTGAAGTATTTGTTTTATGGCATCATATAATTTAAACATTATGTATAGGCTATATTTAAACCTGTAAAAAAAAAAAAAAAAAAAAAATATATATATATATATATATACATATATATACTCTACATATATAAGATTTATTTTATGTATTTTCTAATATTAATCTTTAATTTCCTGAAAAAAACATTGAACTCATTAGTATTTATTAATATAACATATTTTAGCACTCATTGTTGCTTCTTAGTCATACTCAAAATCGCCATTCCATAGTCTAATACTTCACAGGAATGTAACATGAATATTGTGACATGTAACATTTATCTTTAACAAGACGATGAATGTGAATAGCAGGCGCAAACAATGCCGGTACAACCATAGATATCAATACACGCCACATGAGTTTTCAAGTTTATCCACAAGGGAAAACTTTGGGAAAATGTAGAGAAAAAGATGCGTATTCAGGATTAATGTGGACAAGTACACAGACACAAATGATCCTGCTCAAAGAGCCAATTAAAGGGTTTGTTCACCTCCAAATTTAGATTGTGTCATCATTTACTCACCCTCATGTCTTTCTAAACCCACATGACTTTAACAAACACTAGAATAATGTTCAGCTGAATGTTTTCTTTTCTGTACAGTGCAAGCAGACAGTGTCCAGAAAGCACATGAAATAGCGTCATACGGGTGTGAAAGAACATGAAGGTGAGTAAATGATAACACTTTTCATTTTTGGCTGAACTTTAAATTGTGCAGGAAAAACCAACAACCCTCAGAATGTGAGGAGTTTCTTAATTATTCCCATATTGTGAACCGTTCAGATCTTCTTTCAGCTCTGACGTCTTCAGTGATGAGTTGCTGTTTTTCAAAGTCGTGCCGTCTGGGAGGTTTCTTGCTGTTATCTCACAGATTGTGTTTTTGGCAGCTTGAACTTTTCTAATGACTTTTAAACTGTGTTCAGGTCTCCATTTAAGGCAGGATGTGTTATCAGAGACGAGAAGGCCGTAGACATTGTGATATTCCTGTCTGTCCAAAATAAACATTCTACTGATTGAGGCTCTAAGATCTAATTAGTGCAATAATATTTGTGCTTTTCTAAGGCAGCATGTGAATGAGCTGGTGTCAGATGGGGGTCTGTGACCCGTTTTGGGTTCTACACATAATATCCATTTATCACGACAAACTGAAGACGCTCTGTCTCGATCCTCAGCGCATATTTTACAGCTGTTCTCAAATTGCGTGACCTCCCTCGTCTCCGTGTGCCAAATGCCCGCATTGAGGAACCAGGAAAGTGCCGTGGATTTCAACGTTGAATGTGTGCCAAAATCTCGAGATAACAGGAGCTCTGCCTCCATGACATTTACAAAGTGTTCTTGAAATAGTGTCTAGATATGATTCTAGCAGTAAGTAAAGCGAATCAAAACAAGCGCTAAATTGCTATCATTTTACAGATGGCTTATCCTGGAGTCAAACTACATTTTTGGTTTACTTACTGTGATTTCAAAATGTTTCTTGAAATTGATTGCAAAATGGATCTGAATTTGAAAAAGCTCCTGAAAAAAACACACACGCACACACGCACACACACACACACACACACACACACACACACACACACACACACACACACACACACACACACACACACACACACACACACACACACACACACACACACTGTAATAGTTCTAATAATTTTACATTATGTAAAATAGAATATTTTAATATATTTACACTTGTAAACATTTAAATTATTATTAACTATTTATATTATAATTTTTATTTTTAGTTAATTATATATATATATTTTTCAGAAAAGAATCCTGAAAAAAAATATTTTCAACATTAACAATAATTAAGGTATTAATAAGGTATTTTATTTTATTTAATATGATTTATTATTTTGTGTTTTTGTAATTTCATTCAATTCAATATATTAAAATGTATGAAGTTATCTGAAAACATTGTGGTGCTGTATGGCAAACTTAAAAACTTTTCTTAATTTATTTAAAACTACTGAGTATTTAGAGAAGCGACAAAAATCAGAGACAAAATGCAGTCTGCATATCAAGGAAGAAATAGGCATAATTTTCATATTTATATATTAAATAAAACATAAAATTAATAATGTAATCATAGTCATGTCACATATCTTCAACTAATTAAATTATTGTGTTCTATAACGGAATCGAGAACTGTTTTTTAAATTCTGAATTTTGCCCAACTCTGCCATAATTTAATTCTGATGACATAATTTAATTAAAACGCTGCTCAGTTGAATAAAATGAATCCTCCAGGTCACAGATCAGCATCTGCTTTGTGGATTCCAGCTGAAAGAGTTCTCTCAATCTCAGCATTTCATTTGCAATCCAGCATTATAATATAATTGACATGAACAATATCAGATAGCAAATGCAGGAGATTGAAAACAAATAAATAACAAACAGCCAAACACCTTAATCTGCATGATGAGGAAAACAAATGTTCCTGTATCGCCAGTGGCAGAGACGTTTGTGATGGTGGACCACCAACATAGTTAGCTGTGTTGACCTTATCTGTCCATCTGAAGTCGATGAAGAAGAAACGTTCGTTCTGAATCCTGATGTCGATGAAGAAGAAACGTTCGTTCTGAATCCTGATTTCGATGAAGAAGAAACGTTCGTTCTGAATCCTGATGTCGATGAAGAAGAAACGTTCGTTCTGAATCCTGATGTCGATGAAGAAGAAACGTTCGTTCTGAATCCTGATGTCGATGAAGAAGAAAATTTTGTTCTGAATCCTGATGTCGATGAAGAAGAAACCTTCGTCCTGATATCCTGATGTCAATGAAGAAGAAACGTTCGTTCTTAATCCTGATGTCGATGAAAAAGATTCGTTTGTTCTGAATCCTGATGTCGATGAAGAAGAAACGTTCGTCCTGATATCCTGATGTCGATGAAGAAGAAACGTTTGTTCTGAATCCTGATGTCGATGAAGAAGAAACGTTCGTCCTGAATCTTGATGTCGATGAAGAAGAAACGTTCTTTCTGAATCCTGATGTCGATGAAGAAGAAACGTTCGTCCTGATATCCTGATGTCGATGAAGAAGAAACGTTTGTTCTGAATCCTGATGTCGATGAAGAAGAAACCTTCGTCCTGATATCCTGATGTCGATGAAAAAGAAACGTTCGTCCTGAATCCTGATGTCGATGAAGAAGAAACGTTTGTTCTGAATCCTGATGTCGATGAAGAAGAAACGTTCGTCCTGAATCCTGATGTCGATGAAGAAGAAACGTTTGTTCTGAATCCTGATGTCGATGAAGAAGAAACCTTCGTCCTGATATCCTGATGTCGATGAAGAAGAAACGTTTGTTCTGAATCCTGATGTCGATGAAGAAGAAACGTTCGTCCTGAATCCTGATGTCGATGAAGAAGAAACGTTTGTTCTGAATCCTGATGTCGATGAAGAAGAAACGTTCGTCCTGAATCCTGATGTCGATGAAGAAGAAACGTTTGTTCTGAATCCTGATGTCGATGAAGAAGAAACCTTCGTCCTGATATCCTGATGTCGATGAAGAAGAAACGTTTGTTCTGAATCCTGATGTCGATGAAGAAGAAACCTTCGTCCTGATATCCTGATGTCGATGAAGAAGAAACGTTTGTCCTGAATCCTGATGTCGATGAAGACGAAACGTTTGTCCTGAATCCTGATGTCGATGAAGAAGAAACGTTCGTCCTGAATCCTGATGTCGATGAAGAAGAAACGTTCGTCCTGATATACTGATGTCGATGAAGAAGAAACGTTTGTTCTGAATCCTGATGTCGATGAAGAAGAAACCTTCGTCCTGATATCCTGATGTCGATGAAGAAGAAACCTTCGTCCTGAATCCTAATGTCGATGAAGAAGAAACGTTCGTCCTGATATCCTGATGTCGATGAAGAAGAAACGTTTGTTCTGAATCCTGATGTCGATGAAGAAGAAACCTTCGTCCTGAATCCTGATGTTGATGAAGAAGAAACCTTCGTCCTGATATCCTGATGTTGATGAAGAAGAAACCTTCGTCCTGATATCCTGATGTCGATGAAGAAGAAACGTTCGTTCTGAATCCTGATGTCGATGAAGAAGAAACGTTCGGTCTGAATCCTGATGTCGATGAAGAACAAACGTTCGTCCTGATATCCTGATGTCGATGAAGAAGAAACGTTTGTTCTGAATCCTGAAGTCGATGAAGAAGAAATGTTCATCCTGATATCCTGATGTCGATGAAGAAGAAGGGTTCGTCCTGATATCGTGATGTCGATGAAGAAGAAACGTTCGTTCTGAATCCTGATGTCGATGAAGAAGAAACGTTCGTCCTGAATCCTGATGTCGATGAAGAAGAAACCTTCGTCCTGATATCCTGATGTCGATGAAGAAGAAACGTTCGTTCTGAATCCTGATGTCGATGAAGAAGAAACGTTCGTTCTGAATCCTGATGTCGATGAAGAAGAAACGTTCGTCCTGATATCCTGATGTCGATGAAGAAGAAACCTTCGTTCTGAATCCTGATGTCGATGAAGAAGAAACGTTCGTTCTGAATCCTGATGTCGATGAGGAAGAAACGTTCGTCCTGATATCCTGATGTCGATGAAGAAGAAACCTTCGTCCTGATATCCTGATGTCGATGAAGAAGAAATGTTCGTCCTGATATCCTGATGTCGATGAAGAAGAAACGTTTGTCCTGATATCCTGATGTCGATGAAGAAGAAACGTTTGTTCTGAATCCTGAAGTCGATGAAGAAGAAACGTTCGTCCTGAATCCTGATGTCGATGAAGAAGAAACGTTCGTCCTGAATCCTGATGTCGATGAAGAAGAAACGTTTGTTCTGAATCCTGATGTCGATGAAAAAGAAACGTTTGTTCTGAATCCTGATGTCGATGAAGAAGAAACGTTCGTTCTGAATCCTGATGTCGATGAAGAAGAAACGTTCGTCCTGAATCCTGATGTCGATGAAGAAGAAACCTTTGTTCTGAATCCTGATGTCGATGAAGAAGAAACGTTCGTCCTGAATCCTGATGTCGATAGAAGAAACGTTCGTTCTGAATCCTGATGTCGATGAAGAAGAAACGTTTGTTCTGAATCCTGATGTCGATGAAGAAGAAACGTTTGTTCTGAATCCTGATGTCGATGAAGAAGAAACGTTTGTTCTGAATCCTGATGTCGATGAAGAAGAAACGTTCGTTCTGAATCCTGATGTCGATGAAGAAGAAACGTTTGTTCTGAATCCTGATGTCGATGAAGAAGAAACGTTCGTCCTGAATCCTGATGTCGATAGAAGAAACGTTCGTTCTGAATCCTGATGTCGATGAAGAAGAAACGTTTGTTCTGAATCCTGATGTCGATGAAGAAGAAACGTTCGTTCTGAATCCTGATGTCGATGAAGAAGAAACGTTCGTCCTGAATCCTGATGTCGATGAAGAAGAAACCTTTGTTCTGAATCCTGATGTCGATGAAGAAGAAACGTTCGTTCTGAATCCTGATGTCGATGAAGAAGAAACGTTTGTTCTGAATCCTGATGTCGATGAAGAAGAAACATTCGTTCTGAATCCTGATGGCGATGAAGAAGAAACGTTCGTTCTGAATCCTGATGTCGATGAAGAAGAAACGTTCGTTCTGAATCCTGATGTCGATGAAGAAGAAACGTTTGTTCTGAATCCTGATGTCGATGAAGAAGAAACGTTCGTTCTGAATCCTGATGTCGATGAAGAAGAAACGTTTGTTCTGAATCCTGATGTCGATGAAGAAGAAACGTTTGTTCTGAATCCTGATGTCGATGGAGAAGAAACGTTCGGTCTGAATCCTGATGTCGATGAAGAAGAAACCTTCGTTCTGAATCCTGATGTCGATGAAGAAGAAATGTTCGTCCTGATATCCTGATGTCGATGAAGAAGAAACGTTTGTCCTGATATCCTGATGTCGATGAAGAAGAAACGTTTGTTCTGAATCCTGAAGTCGATGAAGAAGAAACGTTCGTCCTGAATCCTGATGTCGATGAAGAAGAAATGTTCGTCCTGAATCCTGATGTCGATGAAGAAGAAACGTTTGTTCTGAATCCTGAAGTCGATGAAGAAGAAACGTTCGTCCTGAATCCTGAAGTCGATGAAGAAGAAACGTTCGTCCTGAATCCTGATGTCGATGAAGAAGAAACGTTCGTCCTGAATCCTGATGTCGATGAAGAAGAAACGTTCGTTCTGAATCCTGATGTCGATGAAGAAGAAACGTTTGTTCTGAATCCTGATGTCGATGAAGAAGAAACGTTTGTTCTGAATCCTGATGTCGATGAAGAAGAAACGTTCGTTCTGAATCCTGATGTCGATGAAGAAGAAACGTTTGTTCTGAATCCTGATGTCGATGAAGAAGAAACGTTTGTTCTGAATCCTGATGTCGATGAAGAAGAAACGTTCGATCTGAATCCTGATGTCGATGAAGAAGAAACGTTTGTTCTGAATCCTGATGTCGATGAAGAAGAAACGCTCGTTCTGAATCCTGATGTCGATGAAGAAGAAACGTTTGTTCTGAATCCTGATGTCGATGAAGAAGAAACGCTCGTTCTGAATCCTGATGTCGATGAAGAAGAAACGCTCGTTCTGAATCCTGATGTCGATGCAGAAGAAACGTTCGTTCTGAATCCTGATGTCGATGAAGAAGAAACGCTCGTTCTGAATCCTGATGTCGATGAAGAAGAAACGCTCGTTCTGAATCCTGATGTCGATGAAGAAGAAACGCTCGTTCTGAATCCTGATGTCGATGAAGAAGAAACGCTCGTTCTGAATCCTGATGTCGATGAAGAAGAAACGTTCGGTCTGAATCCTGATGTCGATGAAGAAGAAACGTTCATCCTGATATACTGATGTCGATGAAGAAGAAACGTTCGTCCTGATATACTGATGTCGATGAAGAAGAAACGTTCGTTCTGAATCCTGATGTCGATGAAGAAGAAACGTTCGTCCTGATATCCTGATGTCGATGAAGAAGAAACGTTCGGTCTGAATCCTGATGTCGATGAAGAAGAAACGTTCGTTCTGAATCCTGATGTCGATGAAGAAGAAACGTTCGGTCTGAATCCTGATGTCGATGAAGACGAAACGTTCGTCCTGAATCCTGATGTCGATGAAGAAGAAACCTTCGTCCTGATATCCTGATGTCGATGAAGAAGAAACGTTCGTTCTGAATCCTGATGTCGATGAAGACGAAACGTTCGTCCTGATATCCTGATGTCGATGAAGAAGAAACGTTCGTTCTGAATCCTGATGTCGATGAAGAAGAAACGTTCGTTCTGAATCCTGATGTCGATGAAGAAGAAACGTTCGTTCTGAATCCTGATGTCGATGAAGAAGAAACGTTCGTTCTGAATCCTGATGTCGATGAAGAAGAAACGTTCGGTCTGAATCCTGATGTCGATGAAGAACAAACGTTCGGTCTGAATCCCGAGAAAGACCTCACTCGCTTCATCTGAGAGCTCATAAACCACTCATTTAGTTTCTTATTTCAATTGGCTTTTTTATTTTTTATCCACATCGCTTTCAAGTTTTTAATACATTTATCAAAGCATAACAATTGTGTCTTTAAAGCCGTATATGTTCCAGCACACGTGCAGCTTTGAGTAGAAGACGAATGATTGTGATGATTTTATTACCCGAACTCTTTGATTTGCTTTTGATTTATTCAGAGCATTAAAATGTTTGCCTTCATTGGTTCAACGTGAAATATTCTCCCAAAAGAGGGCCAAACCACGAAGGTCCTCCAAGGTCAGCGTCATCTGGCATATACTGCAGTTTATTGATGTTTCATGCGAGAAGGACTGCTTGCCTTTCCATTCGCTCCTTATTCATTCAGAAAGTGCTGTTGGTATCTAAAGTGTCACACTGCGCTAAGCTCTGCTAGTGTCTAAGCTGTTTTTCTCTGTGAGGATGAAAGCATCAGCACTGCTGGGGTTCGGGTCAGCAATCCTGTCACGACGGGTCACGGACACGGGACATTCTGGCCTGATTTCAGCCGAAAACTTGCAGCCCTGTATGCGTGTCCTTCTCAAGGGAAAATCACTTGAGTGAAAATGTCACTAAACACCAAGTGAACACATAAGATATCAGCAACATTCAAAGGTGACTTCATTTGATAAAATGATTATTTATTGCAGTCTGTGCGTGTTTGCATTGAGGGTTTGGAAAATGAAATTAATACTTTTATTCAGCAAAGATGCATTAAATTGATCAAAAGTGACAGTAAAGGAATTTATAATGTTACAGAAGATTATATTTCAAATAGATGATGTTCTTTTTTATTTTCTATTCATCAAAGAATCCTTGAAAATAAAATATATCAGGTTTTAAACTGTTTTCAACGATAATAATCATAAATGTATGGAAGCTTGTTTCCGCCACTTAATAAAAAAATTAAAAAGTTAATTGAGACTTTTTATCTTGCAATTCTGACTTTTTATCTTGCCATTCTGAATTTCATATCTTGCAAATCAGAGAAATAAAGTCAGAATTGCGAGATAATCGCAATATGAGATAAGTCGCAATTATCTTTTAAAATTGTATATTCTGTTGCAGAATCAAGGTTCCATATAAACGTTTCTTGAGCATCAAAACATCATATTATACTGATTTCTGAAGGATCATGTGACACTGAAGACTGGAGTAATGATGCTGAAAATTCAGCTTTGATCACAGGAATAAATTACTCTTTGCTATATATTCATATAGAAAACAGCTAATTTAAATCCTAATAATATTTCAGATCTTTTTTTACTGTATATTTGATCAAATAAATGCAGCCTTGGTGAGCAGAAGAGACTTTCATTCTAGCAACTTACATTGCAATCAAGATACACATTTAATCAGTTCATGCACTCCTGGGAATCAAACCCATAACCTTGGCGTTGCAAGCACCATATTCAACAGTTTGAGCTCAATTCATACTACTTGTTGGCTATTTTAATGCTTTATTTTAGACACCTTGAGGCCTTCAAGGTTTTTCCCATGATGTGACGTTTTGTATATTTTCCTAGTGTCACAGTTTCAACACAGTGAAGAAAACGAAGGCCATAGTGAAGCGGTTTAACAGCCTGTCATCAGATCTGGAATCAGCATCAGCCGTGAACCCGCCATCACTTCAGGCCGACTGGCATGTGAGTATTTTGCTTCCATATGTCTAAACGCCCGCAGCTGGCACTTCAATCCCGCTTTAGCAGTGGCTGCACAGACCAGCCTGCGGAAACGGTGCATCAGCTCATGTACTTTTAGTCCGAGCAGGTCATAATGTGCTGTTTCTGCATCCCAACATCTGTAACATGCAGTCAGGGACACTTCATGCTTTTCTGCACACATTCTCCATCCTTCACGAAATTCTGACCTTGTGTGTTTATTCACGGACCGCGTGAATCACGCTTAATTAAGCAGATGTGTTTGCTTTCAGCAAGTATCCGACATGCACATGACAGAACACAACAGGTCTGAGTTTGATGCAAACAAGCCAACAAACAGACGTGTGTGTACAAACACGGCGAACATGAAGCAGATCTGCTTTCATAACAAGGTGCTCCTCATAAAGTGTGCACTAAACATTTTCAATCACACAGATGTGTGTTTACAGCAGAATATAGACGTATTTATCTCACTGGATGCCACCGGCAGCCTGTAGACTTCAGACGGCATATTTAACCTGACGGGAATGAAAATGAGTTACTTTCCCCTGGAAAGACTGACATGTGAAATAATAGTCTGATTTTTCTAAATGAAATGCTTTATTAAACCTATTGACAAAATTAATTATACATTTCATATATGATACATCAGTCTTTTATGGCTAATTTAGGAAGATATAGTGAGAATATGGAGGAAAAAACAGCTTGATTTTATTCATAGGCACAAACTGAGCACAAATTGCTGCAGATGCTGATATTTATGTGGACAAAAAGTAAGATTGTCAGATGGCTTGTAATGTAAATTAATGATATCTTTATAACAGTTAAGCAGATACTTACATAAAATGCATATAAATATCAATATCTGCCAATAAAATGTCTTAGTAAGATGCTATTTAGATGATTAGTTTTATGATCAAAGCTCTGTAGTTTTAAAACATATAATACAATGCAATAGAGATGAACAAATAAACGTTTCTCAAAAGCCTGATAATCATATTTGATACTCATGATTTTTCTATAAAATGATGATGGATAATAAAGTAAAGCGAAGCTGCTTCACGCCAGTTGAAATATTACTAACACTATCAAAGTTATACTTACGTTTATTTGAAAAAATCATTGCAGATTTGACACAGACAGACTCACGAAGCTCGAGCTGAAGGAGGACGTTTTTACAATTATACTAAAAGACTTTTACTTTAAAAAAAAGTCTAAATCAATCAGACGAAAGAAGGCATGAAGATTGTGTACAACAGGTTTATCAGATCATGTTGATCGTTTAAAGGCCTTAGAAACTTGCTTATCATAATACGATGAAGTAGCTTTAATATGAAACTGTATCTTTATAGGGTTAAAATGTAATATTGGCATTTTCTGATAAGAAAATACATAAAAATGACAGCCTGTTTAAATAAACAAAATCGGATTCAAATATTTGCATCCCTTCGCCTTTCAATAACACTTTTGAATGATTTTCAAATCTTTCTCTGCTTCAAATCAAAGTTTGTGATTCATCTTTTGTTCATGGATTGATTCGATCTATTTATTAAGGAATTTTTTAAAATACTTATGTAGAAGAAATTACAATACTTCCATACCCAGATCTCTGTAAAGGTGAGCAGTCACAGTTGAGGTGATTTTCGCGTTACTTTAGGAGTTCTCCTTCTCGTTTTTTCACTGCAAAGAAACACCGGCCATAAATAAGGAACGAATTAAAGGAGAGAAAATCAATAAGATCACATTAGAGCTCTAATTTGGTGTCTCAAAGAGGCTTCCTCACACTGAATGTATGGAGAAATTGGCCCCAGCATTGATTCATGGAGGACGAGTCCACTGCGTGAAGACATCGCCATAAAGACACGCACATTAAAAGCCACTAATAGGCCATTCAGAATGAATAAAGAAGCATCCTAGACCTGCTTTTCATAAGCCTCAAACATGCTGATTTGAGCTCAAATAAAAGCATTAATCTGGCGCCACACACACACACACACACACACGCACGCACACACGCACGCACACACACGCACACGCACACAGTTCAGTGTTTAATGCTGTTAGCTGAATGATTTAGGATGCAATATTTCTATTTGCTCTTTTAAAATAGAGCTGAAGGGGAAGCAGAACTGAAACATGTTCATTGATGTATAAGATTAACAGAATAAATAAAAGGCGAATCTCAAGAACATGACTGCCTTATATTTTATATTTTATTAATATACCTTATATTTTATTTTATACCTTATATTTTATTAAAAATATTTATATTTTTATCAAATTATATTTATAAATAAGAAAAAAGAATTTGCATGGCAATAGCGTTTTCGTGAAGTATGAAAAAAACAATTAGAATGATTTAAATTTGAATACATTTATTATATTATAAGTTTTGCTAATATTTGCTTTAATGTAGGCTGATTTAATTAGAAAAGGTCATTGTATTACAGTACTGGGAGTATAATGAAAATCACCTTTGAGAATAATTAGAATTAAAATGTCCAAATGCAAAAAAGATATTAATTTAATTAAAAAATGTAATTAATTTTCATGAAAAAATTATATATTATATTATATTATATTATATTATATTATATTATATAACAAATGCACTGAAAGGTGATGACTGTTGGAATATGAGCATTTTAATTCTTGTGTTTTGTTTTCAGGGCCATTATTCAGAAATGCTTGATCAGTCTCCATATATCCTTAAACTTTTCCAAACACTGAATTGCGTCTGACAGGAGCTTCTCCATCTTATTATCAAAGATAAAGGCGGAAACAAAGGTCATTGTGGTAATGTAAAAGACACATTTGTACGTTCATTAAAGCCTTCAGCATTAGCCCTGATTGTAAATGTTTGTATCCGCTCCAGCTTAATATAAAAAGAATCATTTTTTTGGCAGGAACACGGAGCGTCCGGGACTCTGCAGTAAGAGCTGATAAACCTTTGGCTCGACTCCCTCATTTTATCGTTATTGTTCCTTCATGCCACAGTGAAAAACAAACTAATTTCAGTGGTTCAATATTAACAAATGCGCTTAATGTGGACGTTTCATTTCGCGGTTTGAGGCCTTTGGTTCGACAGCTGTAAAAGCTTAAGGAAACATTAGGAAATGCTTAAGTATAAGTTTTAGATATTAGTTATATATAACACCTTAGGGATTAGTTATATTAGTTACATTTTACAGAGAACAGCTTCCAGAAGAGAGTGCAATGCAGGCTATGCGCTCAAAATCTTCTCCTGAAAGACGGAGCCATTCCCATTTTGTCAAGATTTTAACAGTTCCAATTATACGTTTTATGTAGTTGCTATGATAGCTATGATGTAATCAAACGTGCTAACTAACATTACAGTTTTGATGTAGTGTTTACTGGAGCTTTTTTAAGCTCTTGCTTTTGTAAGACTGTTCACCACCCCTTATGAAAATTATCCATGATTTTGTGATTGATTATTGTTTGTATAACCATAGTTTTCCCGACAAATATAAATAAATTTGGATAACATCGTATCTATAAGAAAATGATGCTATACATACCACTGTGAAACGTCCTGTGAAATCCGTAGTTTAAAGTCCGAGCTTGAAATCCATTCAGAGAAAGTTAGAGAAAGAGTGCGGTTTGCACAATCCTCTTGTTTGTTAACATTGTCAGGGTCTGAATGGGGCTCGAAATGGTTTGAAATTGACACCATCGTTAATATTTACATCTGAGTAGAGCTTGTGGTTATGATGCTAAGCACTGCCAGTCACAACACACTGGGTCAGCTAACCAATCACAGGACATTTTGAATTTCGGAAGGAGGGGCTTCATCGAAAACGACGCGTTCAACCAGGCTGGGCAGAGAGGAGCTGTAATAATATAAAATTAGTGAAAAATAATACGTTTTTTTTGAACGATCAAGCATAAAAACATATTCTAGTACACCCCAAAAACAAAATCAAGACTTTGTAAAAGGGCCTAACAGGACCCCTTTAAAAAAAGGTTATAAATTGACAGACCTTGGTTGTAACGAGTGCTTATTTGAGTTAATGTTGCCTTTTTATCAGCTGAACCAGTCAGGGATGTGTTTCCCAAAAGCATTGTTAGCCAAATGTGGTCGTTATCAGCAGTTCAACGAGTCGCTGTTTCCCGAAACTATCGTTCTAATGAACATTCGCAAACAGCATCGCAGAGTTGTGTGTTTGAACAACACTCTCGACCTGTGGTTAGAAGAAGAATTTCTAGTTTTCATGACATGTGAACTCAATAAATCCTGATCTTGAGGAAAATACGCAGACTAACATTCAGTATAAATTTAAATCCTTAATTTAGAATACATACAAATGTCATTTACGTCTTTTAGTTTGTCAAGAGATTTAAAGCGTCGTTTTTGAAGAGTGCGCATGTGCGTACATGCGCTAGTACGTAAGAATGAGCCTATGATTGGATCTTGAAATAAAGCAAAATAATAGAGAAAAATGAGAAATATTCCTCAGATGTTATGTTTGTAATTTATAGCAAAAACATCTAGCATTAATTCGATCTCAAAAAGATTTATTAAAAGAAGTTATTAGTCCACAACCTGCGTGACATCATTACCCAACGTGGTTGAACGACCAATTTGCGACAATACGGTTTCGGGAAACAGTCGTGACTATAGTTGATTTCTTTAACGATGCATCGTTCTAGTTGTGAAGCAGCGAGTTACAGCGTTGTACGGGAAACACACGCCAGGTCAGTCTCCTCTGACATCAACAAGGCATTTTCTCCCACAGAACTGCCTCTCACTGGATATTTCCTCTTTTTCTGATCATTCTTCATGCCTAGAATCATTGAGTTGCTGCTTTGTGATTGGCTGATTAGATGTTGAACAGGTGTACCTAATAAAGTGGCCGGCATGGTCTTTACAGTGACGTGCTGTAAGCTTGTAATGTTTTAATTTTGCATTTGCACTGGTCCATCACAGTCACTCATTTTTCAATTAGACACACTTTAATTTGTTCATGGGGGCAAAGAGTTTCAAAGCTCTTAGCGTTTAGTGGCTTATTAACTGTTCTACATGCTCCTTTATACCGCGGATCCCCCTGATGTAGCCCACATCCATCAGCAGTATATGAAATTACATTTGTTGCTATCTTTTCTATCAGACATACCTTACCCGACCACTAACTCCTTCCCCCCGCAGCTGTGCGAGTGGCTTTTTATCTGATGTCTTACCAAAACCATGTTTTCTAAGCAGTTGCTGTGGCAGTATCAAATGTATTTCAGACGTTTGAGGCCGAGAGTGATTTTATGAAACATAATTCACCTTTGTGACAGTGTGAGTCGATTCCCGCCATGCGTTTGTGTTCGGTTGTTCTTATCTCGCTCTGGTTGGAAACAAAAATAAAAGAAAGCATGGTATTTTTTGTGGCATGTCAACTCAGATTTATAAGCTCCAACATGTTTCCTCTCTCTACAGAACGGGAAATATTTTGGCTGAGAAACCCTGGCTGTCATACCGTAAAGAAATATGATATTAAAATGCAGTAGTAGTTCTCTTTAGAGAGACAACACACTTGACCGGACACAGCAACCTCGGCTTATGAGCCCATGAACTGGTATATCAGCGTGTAATCGATCTTCAGCAAGGACAAAAGTTATGGATTTATGTCAGAATGTGAAAATTAAAGTCTTCAGCAACAAGCAAGATACAATTTAAACCTATAGGGTGCAAACATCTCCCCTCCTCTAGGGGGCACCGAAGTGCTCTGAAAATACTGGGAGAACTTTGACATCATCCGTGTTTATGTTCAAACTGTTGGATCCTTTGGAAATAGGTAGCCTGGATTGATCACGTTATCCATGCAAGAGGGTTAGGTGAGCTAAAACAAAACTTCTGTTAACAAATACGTGTGCATGATGCCAGTATCAACAGGTGTGTTTTGTTGAGTTGCACAAAATAATGTCCTTGACTTGGAAGGAGCAAGTTACCGACCACAGCATATATTTCAGTCCCTCAGTGGTCAAAAGCAACAAATCTGATCTTAAAATAATGAATCAGTTTATGTTTTTAGCCTGAGGAATAGCAGGAGCCCTGAATGTCTTGTTTTTCATGGAAACACCTTAAAATAACATATTTCTTTTCTTGCCATTCTTCTGTTTTTCTTCTGCTTCCCGTTCACATTTCTCTGGTGTTCATGAGGTGATGTTTACAATGATCAGGCCAGCGGGTGACGGAGGTCAAAGTCTCTGGTGTGATGGATGAAGAGGCCAGTCGCCTGTCTTTGCCGTTATCGCTTTGTAAAGCACATCCCTCAGCCCTCGTGCTTTTACTCACATCGACCTTCTCAGTATCAGCGTTGTGCTCAAGTGTGATGAGAGAGAAAGACTGCAGTTTGACTGTGGTTTAAGAGAAAAGTGTATTTTTAACTGGTCAAGCACACTTGAAAAAATGCTGACGATAAAACAAACTAAATAAAAACAATGGATTTACTTTGAAACGATTTGAATCATACAAAGAAACAGTATATTTTTTATTCAGTGTTATATCTAAACATTCTTAAATCAAGATACAAGTTAATAAGCTAAATTGTTTAAGATATTAAGGACAAATATCTGCCAGTGGGGTAAAAAACAACAACAAAAAAACTTAATTCAAAGGGAAAACAAGATTATTTTTTTCTGACGCTATTGTCAGATAATTTTTCTTGTTTAAAATCACTTCATTAAACAAGACTTAATATCATCAGTAATTTTGCTTTTTCAGTAAATGTATCTTGATTTAAGAATGTTTAGATATTTGTGTTGGAAAAGACAAAAACACTGAGGAATAACATTATTTTTTTTGCAGAGTAAATACAAAGAAATGGCAAGTAAAACATTGAATTGAACATAATTTTTTTTGTATTTTCTTGTAAATGTACTCCAATAATATTTCATATTTTTTACAATGTAACCAGAGAGGATTTGGTGCAGTTAAAGTGTTTTAATTTTTCTGTTTGCATGACCTTTTAGAAGCATAATTAATAAAGCGGTCAAGGAGAAACCGAGTTTAATAGACTTTAAATATCATAAAATGATTGCAGAATCATACAAGCTTGGACTCATTTTTTCAGGCTTTTGGGGAAGAAGAATCAGATTCCCAAGCTACTCATGTCTGTCACTTCTGTCAGTATAATGATGACATTGTGCTAAATCTTGTGTTGACACACAAAAGTAGCTGATGAACATCGAAGGCTCTCATATTGCATACAGTAATCCGCTCATTATTAAACAGATAAGCGTGATCCTTTAAAACAGGTTCAAGGGCACAACAGTTTCCCAGTGTCCTGCTGCCCTCAAACGCCTGTGTTTCTCCAGCCCAGTGTGGATCACTATTCCTCAGTGCAGTTTTAGCTCAGAGAGTTTTGGGATGCGTTCACGGCCTGTTGTGACTCAGTTTAGATCAGGTCTGCCGGACTGTGACGAGCTGCTCCTGAAAGCACATTGTCGTGCATGAGTTTTGTGCAAGCAAATTGCTAGATGGAGTCGATTCATTGTCACTGCATTTGTTGGATGAGATGCACAAGCTGTTGTAGACGGAGCTCCAGAAATGCAGGAATCTCCATTTTAACATCAGTGTTGATAGCAGGCTTGATGTGCACTTTCAAGGGCTTCAGATTTCTCATGCGTCATGCTTTAGTCACCATTACAGTTAACGTGTGAGCATTTGGTATTTTTTTAAATTGTAAATTTTTATGTTTGTTTTTTTACTTTCATTACATTGAAGGTAGACAATTTATTAGTTCATGCATTAGTAAATACTTGGTAGATCTAAATTAGGGATGCATGGTTATATTAATCAGTAAGTTTTTAACATTTGCTAACATTATATTGAATTAGTGAACTAACAATGAACAATAATTCTACAGCATATATTAGCGTAAGTTAATATTAATTTAAAATTTTGGGTTTCACTTTATTTTGATGGTCCCTAACACATTCTGTTGACTATAAGTAACGCTGCACCTACATGTCTACTAACTCTCATGAGAGTGTTAGTAGAGTATTAGTAAACTGGTAGGGTTAGGGTTAGAATAAGTTGAGCTGCAAAGTTACTTATAGTCAGTCGAATGTCTGTTGAGGAGCATCACAATAAAGAGTTTGCAGATATTAAGCAGACAGTCTACTAATACTCTAATGAGAGTTAGTTGACATGCAGGTGCAAAGTTACTTGTAGTCAACAGAATGTTTTAAAGGGACCATCAAAATAAAGTGTTACCAAATTTTGTAATACATTTTTAAAATTAAACGTTGTATTTGTTAATATGAATGCACTGTGAATTAACATGAAAAAACAACATTGACAAAGATTATTAAATGTTGTACACAAAACTAATAATCGTTTGTTTTACTCGCGTTTTCACAGTTTCCCCTATTAAATCCAGTCACTCATCAGCTCAGGACTAACCTCTGTTCTCCGCACACGAGGAAAGGCCACGTTTGAATGTTGTGTTTACGAACAGTAACTGAACATCTTTAAATTGTAGATTCTCAGCAGTGTCGCTTTGAACCGTGATAAAAACATGACCCTGTGGCTTGTGAACTTCATGTGATTTCCCTGTGGTTCTTGTGATTCTGCCATTATATTTCCAGCAAGGAAACGTAAATGCCACCGATTGCCAGAACAAAACAAACTAAACACGTCAAACAGCAAATGAATAAAGTCTTCATATCGTACTGGATTCACATTTCTGTGGTTATTTTTAGCAGCCGGCACCGCAGGGCATTGCAGATGTCTTGGCCAATGACCCGAGTCTTCATCAATATGTATGTACACAATGGACCCAAGAATAAAAAGCTCTCTCTCCTGTCCCAGCGGGCCACTGATTACCCACAATTCCTTCCCTCAACCATGCAGTGAATGTGCTGAGTGTTTTAAACAAGTGCATCTCTTCTGCTTTAGTATTCAGAAGTATGATGGACGGATGCATGCGTTGAAAGATCAGACTGAGATCTTTCTGAGAGCGCCTTCCTGTATCTTACTTGTTAGCCTCTTTAATTAAGAGCGCATTGTTCTGTGGGAAAGAATTGAGCAGGAAAAGCTTCCTGACTCTCTGCCAAGTTAGATTGAGTTTCTCTGTTAAGCTCTGGGCCAGTAATGGAAGCAAGTCAAGCTTGTCAACAGATGCTGTGCTGCAGGATCCGTGTCTTGTCTGTTGGAGCACAAAAGCCATTTCCTGAGGCTTACAGAGGATAAGGTAAAGATACAGGCGTTTTTATATGAGCAGATGCTCGGGTGCACAAATAATCTGGAAATTAGGGATTCGTTTGGGGAAACAGAGCAACCTTAGGAATGCACTGCAAAAATAAATTTAAAAAAATCAAATTTTAGCATTTAAATATTTAAAAATCATTGAAAAAAGATTGATTTACTTAATAAGCAGCACTACATAAGTGTTGATTTAATAGATTTAAGAGATTGTGTTTTGTTATGCGTGTTTCATCTTGTTTGCCACAAGTAAAAGTGAAAAATCTGTCAGTGTAATATAAGACAAAATACACTTAAATTAAATAAAAATGTATTAATCTACAAACAAGTCTTATTATATTCATTGTTGCTTTTCAAATTAATTATTCTTGTTTTAAGGGATACATTATTTTATTATCGTTGCTATATTATAGGTTTAGTTAATATATTTTTTTGAATTTTATTCTTAGTTTTTCTGTTTTCATTTTAGATACATTTTAGTTTTACTTTATTGTGTGTTTTTGTCATTGTTTTAAAACATGTCTATATTTATCAAGTTTTATATTTAATTTTTAGTTTATTTAGTTTTAGTTATTTTAGTACTTCATTTAAACTAAACAAAAATGAGCATTGGCTACTAGCTAAAATACAATAATTTTATTTCAGTTAATGTTTGTTTTATTTCAGGTATTACGTTTGTTATGGTTTTAGTTTTAGTTAATACATCTGGTTAAAAATACGAATTAAAAACTCATTATAAAGTGTTTTTCTGCAGTGTAGTTCACCCAAAAATGTAAATTCTGTTATCATTTTTGGTATAATTTGTTATCACCCACATGTTGTTCCAAACCTGTATTCTGTTATTATTATTTTTCTGTTTTTGAAGTTTACAATTGTATACCAAAGTGACCACAGCTGTCAAGCTCCATAAAGAACCAAACACCGCCATAAATGAATCATAACAGTAGTTGTACAATATATTACAATTAAAACCGTATTTCAGCACAGTATTGATGAACATTTTGTTGAATAGTGTCTTAAATGTGAGACTTGATACAGAGCACAACTCATATATGGACTAGTTTAAGATTATTTTATTTATTTACTTTTGACAGACTTGGCAACTTGTTGTATGGTAAAGATGCATAAAGATTATTTAGAATATCTGATTTCATGAAAAAACCCAAACCAATATGATTTTGTGAAATATCAACATATGAGTTTGGACCAACACAATATTCAAATAAAGATTTTTTTCTTTCAGTTTTTGTAATGGTATTGACCTCTATACTGTATAATTTTTCCGATACCTTTTTGAATTCTGGAATTTAACAACAGGATGTAACATTTCCCAATAATTTTGTAGCTTGTGTTGCATCTGTTTTAGTGAATGATGTTATAGAGGAGCTGTAGTAGCTCTCATGACTCTGTTTCCCATTTTATTTCACTCCCTTTCCAAAAATGTTCACCCAGCCGCGGTTTCTATGGTCAATTTGCACCGTAGAAGTCCTATGATGGAGTCAGAATTACCTCACAGCCTGAACCTGAACTCAGTCCTGCCCTCATTAGATGTAGTGTGTCTTTGCTGTGGGTCCGATGGGAATAGCTCATGTTCGGCATTAAGATCCACCGAGCCAAAGGTGTCTCGTCCCTTCACCTTTACTCTATTAATCATGGGCCAAATCGAAGCCCACACAGATGTCCAGAGTCTCTTCATCCTCAGGGTTGGATAGGGCGTCTGGAGATCCGGTTTCTCCAGATTCCGTTAGGAAACGCCGGCCTGCTCTAATGAAGGTGCGGTGCGAGACCCGTTCGATTTTTCTCAGAATAAATGCTTTAAAAAACGTCTTTTTATCTCTCAATTCTCCGTTTTTTTCTCAGAATTGTGTCTACATATCTTAATAATGGCTTTTCTCATGGAATTTTGAGTATACATTTTACAATTTTGACTTTTTCTCACAATTCTTTCTCTCAGAAATCTGAGTTTATATCTCGCTCTTCAGAATTTTTTCGGAATTCTGAGTTAACATCTCAGAATTCAGACTTTTTTCCTCGGAATTCGGAGTTTTTATCTCACTCTTCTGACTTTTTCCTTGGAATTCTGAGTTTATATCTTGCACTTCTTACTTTTTCCTTGGAATTCTGAGTTTATATCAGGCACTTCTTACTTTTTCCTCGCAATTCTGAGTTTATATCTCGCACTTCTGACTTTTTACTCGGTATTCTGAGTGTTTATCTCACTCTTCTGACTTTTTCCTTGGAATTCTGAGTTTATATCTTGCACTTCTAACTTTTTCCTGGGAATTCTGAGTTTACATCTCAAAATTCTGACTTTTTCTCTTGGAATTCTGAGTTTATATCTTGCACTTCTAACTTTTTCTCAAGATTTCTGAGTTTACGTCTCACAATTACGACTTTTTCTCGGAATTCTGAGTTTACATTGAGGCCCACAGATGTCCTTCCTCCCGCAGATGGTGAGAGTCTCTTCATCCTCAGTGTTGGATAAGGGCGTCTGGACATCCGGTTTCACCACCGATACGGAACGCCGGCCTGCTCTAATGAAGGTGCGGTGCGAGACCCGTTTTGATGTGTTTCTCAGAATAAATGCCTCAAAAAACGTCCGAGCAACAATAGCAGCTCGTGGCATGGGAGCTGAACCCCAGCTGCACTTCATTATTTGTGCTCTTTCCATATTTAGATCCGTGTGCATTCCGTCCTGCAGCAGAGAGTCGATCCTAAAAACAGCTCACCGCATATTTGTGGCCCGGGAGTCATAGTGCACTTCTGAAGGACTTCCTGGGCCATTTTTCAATTGCACTAAAAAATTGGACACAGATCCTGCAGATGGGGGGAAAATCCATTGTATTAAGTAGGTGTTATGAAAAGTTTTTTCCAGCCGAATGCAAAAAGGGCTTGTTATTTTCTGCACTGTAAGATCAAGTGGTTGAGCTCCGAGGGAAGCTTGTTTCCGCCTTGGAATAAAAAAGTATAAAATCTAATTGACTTTTTAATCTAACAATTCTGAGCTTTTTTTCTCAGAATTTTGTGTTTACATCCCTTGATTTGGAGGGATTTTGATCCAATTGGAAAAAAATTTTGCACACATTTACTTTTTCTCTCAAATTCCAAGTTTACATCTCGCACCTCTGACTTTTTTTCTGAATTTAGAGTTTATATCTCACAATTCTGACTATTCCTCTCTGAATTCTGAGTTTATATCTCAAAATTATGACCTTTTCTCGGAATTCTGAATTTACATCTCGCACTTCTGAATTTTTCTTGGGATTCTGAGTTTTTATCTCACAATTTTGACTTTTTCTTGTACTTCTGACTTTTCCCCAGAATTCTGAGTTTATATACACATTTCTGACTTTTTCTCTCTTCTTGCAGTTCTGAGAAAAAAGTCGCAATTTCCTTCTATATTTTTTATTCCATAGCGGAAATAAGCTTCATACTAATGTTAACTGTTCATTATATATTAGTAATGAGAGACTGAAAAATGATCTACTTTAATGCATTTGGATGCCACCTACTGTACCACTAATTAAATGCCCGTTTGAAACTCAACAGTGATTTTCTGTGCTTGAAATGTTAAACATGCTGCCATAAACATGGAAAACTTGGCATTTATCTAGTGAAATATTCTTGAGGACTGACATTTATAAGAGCACTAATGATGCATAAAATATACCATATTTACAATTTTATAATGCAAATTAAGTTGATCGTTCACACGTTTAAGCCCCTTAATGACAGTCTTGTATGATTCTCTGTCTGTCTAAATGCAAATTACGGGATCAGCGCTCCCAAATCATCAATAAAAGTCATTTGAATAAAATGTAGAAAATGGCCGTAATTTAGTGAATAAATGCAAAGACACAGGTCCAGATTGGAGCTTCAGCTTTTATTTTGGAGCTTGATTCAAGTCCACGTGTTTCTGTCTGGGCTTCTGTCCAGAAATTATTAGATACATGGAAATCAAAGAGTAATATTTGTCTTAATGTCCACTTCCAGAAACTTAACAAGTTTGTTCCTTTGCATGACCTAATATTCAGCTAATGTAGAAGAAATCAACTAAAATCATACTGTGATCTCGGGGTCACATACTGTAGTTTGTGTTATTAATGGGCATCGGTCTCAGCGGAAATGCTCGCTGTGCTTTAGGCTGCTCTGTTCTTTCTCATTGTTAGAGGAGGTAAATAATCACTGCTTTGCCTTGTTTCAAAGAGGGCTGGATTGTTCTGCTCGAACCTTCGGCTGGAGAGATGCTCTACTTTGTGAGGAAACGTTCCTGCTGGTTTGGCGCTGTTGCCTGGATGCCTCATCCACCTGGAGAAGCATATGGCCACAGCGTGTTGTGCTCCATGTGAAATTAGCAGAACGCCAAACCATCCCGGTGAGGTGATGTAACGTGCCTTAGAAGAGTTTTGCAAGGTGAGATTCAATCTTCTGTGTCTCTTCATAGACGCCACAGGAGGGAAAACTGCAAATGAGCAGCTGCGATCGAGACGAAGACATCATCAGATGCATTAGTGTTCTGACAGCAGAGGCAATGAGAAACATTTGAACAAAACTTTCTTTTTTGTGTGTAATTTATAAGTACACTTTTAGTTATGGAATGCATTTAAGCATAAAAGGCTAAATCTACAGTGACCCCAGAAAAGTCTGACTTTTTTCATTGCATTAGATAATAAAATGTCAAAGCAAATGGCTTTTATTTGAAAGACACACAAGCACTCTTTTGAAAAGTGATGCAAAACTTCTGTTGTTCGCTTTGCCTTCAAATCCTTTATAACCTTTCAGGAATACAGTGCTTAGCATAAGTAAACACATCCATGCTAAAGATGACTAAAAAGAGGAATAAAAAAATCATCTTTTGAAAATTGATCTTAATTCCTTAACTTAAAAAATTAGGAAAAATACAACCTTTAAGGACACCAATGTTCTTTGTGAATGAATAATATGTCGTAAATAAATAAATGTTCTTCCTTAAAATACAGGTTGCGTAAGTCAGGACACCCCTATGTTAAATTACCATGGAGACAGCAGATTTTTATTTTTAAAGGCCAGTTATTTCATGGATCCGGGATAATATGCATCCTGATAAAGTTCCTTCGGCCTTTGGAAATAAAAAAGCCCCACATCATCACATTCCCTTCACCACACCTAGAGATCGGCATGGGGAACTTTCCATAAGATCATCTCTCAATGCAAATCATACCAGCTATTAGCCTAACTGAATGCCAATAACTTGCCAGCCCCGAAAAGTTATTAAAGACATCGTTAAAATAGTCCAAGTGACTACAGTGGCTCAATTTTAAGTTTATCAAACGACGAGAATACTTTTTGTGCGCAAAAACAAACAAAAATAACGACTTTATTACAACTATTAATTTCCTTCTCTGTGGGCCTCAAGTCAGTTGACGTAGTGTAAAAGTTCTGTTGTTGTACGTCACACGCATCACACAAATGACCAGCGTCGGCCAATAGTGAGCCTGCGTGTGACGTAGCTCTACGCAATCACACTACGCTAACTCACTCGAGCCCACATAGAAGGAAATGAACAGTTGAAATAACGTCGTTATTTTTGTTTGTTTTTGCGCACAAAAATGATTCTCGTCGCTTGATAAACTTAAGATTGAGCCGCTGTAGTCACTTGGACTATTTTAACGATGTCTTTAATGACTTTTCGGGGCTGGCAAGTTTCAGTCCTTGAAGAAGCCTATGTAGAAGATTTCATTAAAAATATCTCAATTCGCGTTCCGAAGATGAACGAAGGTCTTACGGGGTTGAACAACATTAGGGAGAGTAAATACTGACAGAATTTACATTTTTGGGTGAACTATCCCTTTAACTCCAGTCACTCATCAGCTCTTCTGCCACTCAATCCGATGTTGTTCCTGCAAGAAAGTGACGTCAATGCATATACAGTACCCTCTAATTGTCTATTTTGATTTCAATGGCGAATTTCATCCCAGCATCATGCCAACTACACACCCTGGTGTATTTGTTACTGTCTTCCCCATAATGCCCCGCAGCAGGAGATGGTGTGAAAGCGAGGTCAGGATCGTGTCTATTCCCAGCATCGGCTCGGGGGTCACGGTTCTGCTGGACACCTGCTCCTCTCGTGACTCTCGCCAAGAGCCAAACGTCTGCTTCTGAAAACACTGCAGTATTTCATAATAAATGGTGCAAAAGACCATGGGCTCTTCTATTTTAGACACAGTGTTTGAAATGCGATTAAAAATCAACTGTGGCGGGTAATGCTGTCAAATCACTAGCCAATTTGGCGGGTTATTTATTATATTTACTTACCTTACTGGGGAAGTTCGTGCAAGAAAAATCTGTGCAGATTTAGCGCGAATACTCATGAGTCATCATGATATATTAAATACAGCGTATTGCACAGAATCTGCGCATATCTGGCTTACTAAAACACACGTCACTACGCAACAAATAACTGCGCGTTTGTTCATTTGCATTGAAGCAACAGCGAAGATTAAAAAGCATTTGGTTTACAGAAACGACAATGTTATTTTCCAACATCCTACATTTTTTTGATGTTCTTTGTGATCTGTCCACCTAAAACACATTTTTGGAGAGAAGGATGAGGATGAAAGAGGAAGGGAGGAGATGCTGGATGACAGGATTTGGTTTAAATAAAAAATTAATGAATGAAAACCAATTTTTTTTATATATTTATAAGTTGTGACGTAGTTAATCTGGTTTATTTCTTTTTTTTCTTCTTCTTATTACTTTTGGACAGAAGTTCTGAATGGCCGGTAACTTAAACACTTAGTAGCCAAATTGGCCGGTGAGTAAAAAGTTAATTTCAAACCCTATTTGTTGGTTTTTTGTTTCATTTAGTTTATTTGAAAGTTCATTTGATTCTCTGTGTTGGCTGCAAGCGAGTTGATATTAACTTTATCATCCAAACACACGTGTTCTGGTTCTCAGAAGTGTTTGTTATGGTTCTCTGCTTCAGTGTTTCCAAAAACAGGGAGCAATTCCCCCTGTACAAGCAACTGAAGACGTGAAGATGTCCAAACCCGTTTCTGGCCTGAGAGTCTGAGTCAGTGTAAGTCAGTGTGAGTCAGTCACTGGGGTTTTGAATCTGTGAAACAGTGATTTGTTTGTTTGACCAATGGAGTGAGTTTGGGCTGGACAATCTGTTTGACTGACCATTATTCTTTTGCTGACTTGATTATTTAGTTATTTTATCCATCATAGATATGCCAAAAAATTGGCAAAAAAATGAAAATAAAAATAAAGCTAACTAAAAATATATATATTTCATTTCTTGTTTGTTTTTTTTTATTTCATTTTTTTGTGCCAAACTTTTGGTGTAAGTTATACACACGCACACACACACACACACACACACACACACACACACTAACACACACACACACACACATTGAAAAATATTTTTTTATGGTTTTAGTTAATAACAACACTAGGCTATTTCCTTCTGGAAATGCAAATCTCTGTAATTCTATTGGTGGCACTTGAAAATTCATCTTTAAGGTCAACTCTGCTTTTATCTTTCAAAGTTTCACTCTCTTGTTTCCTCAGAGTTTCCTCATCTTCGTCCCAGACAGGCGTCTTCAATCAAAGCACTCTTAATTTTAGTCTTGGCCTCTGAGGTAAAATGAGCTTATAAAAAACAGCCACGCACAAACAAACACTTCTTGGCCCCTGACAACATTGATTCATTCCCTGATCACTTTAGTGAACTCGCCGTAAATTCATTTGAAGGGTGATGTGCACATCAGAATTCAGAGAACAAGACGCGAGCGCTGGAGTTTGTCTCATCTGGATTCGACCTCGGTAAATGAGGTGGAAAGCTCTCAATTCAATTCTGTCACGGATCACTCAAGAGTTGATGCATCATCTATTTGAGCTGAAGGATGAGCCCGTGACAGGCTAAAGAGATGCTCAAACCCAGCTTAGTTAATATCAAGCTGGTTACCTGAGGTTATCTAAGGTCAGGTTTTGTTCTGTCAGAGAGTCACATGACCGTGTTTAAATGCTGCTTGTAAATGCTTGACCCTGCGATGTAAGAACACGATGACAGCTCTCATGTGTGTTTTCTCTGTTCATCTCCTGTAGATGCACAATCCGCCCAGAGATGTTCCCCGCAGCTTTGTTAGATTTGCGCCGCTGATCTCACAGTCTCCTGGGCTTCAGACGTCCTTACTGATGGAACAACACATTTCTCATACTCCGCTGAACAATTAGAGGGGCTGCTATTAGCTAATTGTACAAGAGGCACAATTAACTGTGAAAAGTTTATGGCAATGTCACCAACATCAGCTGACTGACACACTGTTTATATATGAAAACTCTGCCTTGCTTTATAACCTTCAAAGTGCCCCTATATTGTCAGTGTTGGCAAAGTTTACTTTCTACATGAACTAGTTCAAAGTTCAGTTCACAACTTTTAAAATTAACTAGTTCAGTTCCTAGTTCATACTTTAAAATTTTGAACTAGTTCATAGTTCTTTTATAGTTCATAGTGAACTATTATTTTTCAAAATGATTGCCACAGCCCATATAGAACCACAGACACCAATTATTTTATCGGCGGGGAAAGTTTGCATAGGAATGTAAGATTTTTCCCATCCTCACGACCTTGTCATAAAACTCGTTTCAATGATTATATGACGCCTCCTTGCTGCTTTTTGTGTTGATGACGCATGCGGCGGTGCGACGCTAGTGGCTGGTGTTGCCAGATTGGGTGTTTTTCCGCTACATATTAAGGCCTGTTTACGGTGTGTTTTATCCGGGTTTTCGCCTGAAGGCTCTATAGAAATCTGGCACCCTATTGAACGAAGTTAAACTGAGAGAGCGTGCGTTCACAGACACCAGAATGAACGAGTTCACAGTAACGTTCATCAGGCAGAAATATAGTACGTTCAGTTCACGTTCGCCCAAAATATGAACGAGTTTATGAACTATCGTTCAATGAACGCGTTCAGGCACAACACTGCCCATTGTGTTATTTTAAAACTTCCTAATTTTGTTTTTGGCGACTCTTACAGTAGATTCACATGCATCCAATGTCAAAAAACACTTTAAGTTTCTCATAATGTACATTGCACATCATCTCATTTCTCAAAGAGTCTGAAATGGTTCGTTCAAAGATTCAGTGTCTCTAAACCCCGCCTCTCTGAGAGCTGCTCTGCTGTAATTGGTCAGAAAACAAACGCTCATTATCATATCTGAATCTCAGCTCTTGATACACAGTGATAAGAACACTAACGATGGCGTGGGTTTTATCGTATCAATCTCATCAGTGTCTTCTCGACATGAACAACACGAACCAAACTCTTCCAGTTTCAGATAAACTACAGTGTTTGAGGGCGGAGCAAAGAGACGCTATTCAGCCAATCAAGATTAGAGTATGACATTATGCAAATTAGTTAGATTGTTATGCATCCACTTTCTTTGTTTGGAAACATAATAGGGGTTTGGAACAACATGATGTTGAATTGTCACGTATTTACAGAACTTGCATGCTTGCAGACATACATGCATTTTGAAACCTAGATTTTTTATTGAGATAAATTGTATACTGCATCTTTTCCTCCCGTCTGCTCACAGGTTTTTGACGGTAGCAGTATGACAAGTGTCGTGGAACCAATTTAAAAGCACTGACCTGCACTGAGGGGTCAGAGTTCACCCGCAGGGGTTTGAAATTAAAATAGAACAGTGACAACATAGTGCGAACATAAAGATTGCGAAGAATTATTACATATCATACCCAAGCCATTAATCCAGTATAAATGTTTTCTGAGCTATTTCTATATTCGCTGTAAAAAGCACATCTGAATCAATATCTAAACATCCTTAAGACAAGATAAATTCACCTGCAATTTGTCTTTTGCACTGGCAGAAGGACTAGGAAACAAAATACATTTATACAGAATGTTGATATATTCTTGGAAAACAAGCCTCTTGTGTCTTGTGCATATTTTATTTTCAAGTCAATTTATTTTATTTTAATGATGTGTAGACGTTTTTACTGGAAAACAAGACAAACATACTCTTTCAGAATTAAATTTTACAGTGTTTACACTTCAAGCATAGCTCAATAAACCTACAGCCATTTGTTTCAGCTTCGCTCTGTCCACAGCACAATTAGATATAATTACGCCCCGAAAATGGATTAAACAATTGTCTTTGCATGAATAATGTAAATCCAATGTCTTTCTCTGGCAGTCTTAAATGGCCGCTGTTCTCATATTGATTTCTGTCTAGTCCTGACCACTGCCTCTCATGTCTCAGATCACCAGCTTTCTGTCATGTATCCATTTCCCCTTCACTGGTCTGTCCTGTCCGCTCCAGCAGTGGATCCATCAAGACCTCTATCGCCTCAATATTTATCACTTTAAAGCTCAGAATTGCACAGTATTGTGCGTGTGTCCTTGTGCTAAACGCAAGAAAAGTGTACATTTACATGCATGCTCTAAACAGCCAGTTTCTTACAGAAGCTCAACTCACGTGCCTAAACTAGTCCTCAAACATCCTCGAAGAAAAGCACAATTATTGTAACCATCCTGAGGTGGATGTTTAAACAAAGGAAGTACACTCTCACATTGGCATTTAATCATTTAGCAGACGCTTTTATCCAACGTGACCTACAAATGGGAAGAGCAATATAAACAATCAAACCAACAATAGCGCAACAATACAAAACACTTAGGTCTGAAGTAGTGAGTTTAGGTATAAGGATTCAGAGCCAGTGGATGTTCTGTTGGCAAACATCAGTGCCTTGAATTTGATACGAGAAGCAATTGGCAACCAGTGCGATTTTATGAAGATGTGTGACATGCGTCTCTTCGGCTCGATAAAGACCACTTTTGTTTCTAGATCAGTTGCAGGTGTAACAGTACATGCTGGAAGGCCAGAGAGCATTACAATAGTCCAGTCTGGTCTATGTTTCCCACACAACACCGTAAATCGCTGCTTAACTACCAGAGTACGATGTATAGTTGAAGAAATCAAGTAGCTAATCACAACTGTTTCCCGAAAATCAGTCGCAAATTGGTCATTCAACCACGTTGGTTAATCACGCAGGTGGTGGAGTAATAACTTCTTTTAATGAATCTGTTTGAGATCGAATTAATGCCAGATTTTTTGCTATAAATTACAGATATGGCATCTGAGGACTATTTCTCATTTGTCTCTCAGTTATTTTGCTTTCTTTTATTTATTTTGATTCAGTCGACTCGTTCTTACGCACTAGAGCACGTTCACACTCTTCAAAAACGACGCTTTAAATCTTTTGACAAACTAAAAGACGTAAATGACATTTGTATTTATTACAAATAAAAGATACAGGTTGTACTGAATATCAGCTAGCTTATTTTGCTCAAGATAAGGATTTATTGAGTCCACATGTATTAACAACAAGAAACTGCTTCTAACCACAGGTCGAGAGCTGTCGTTCCAAACACTCAAATTTTTGATGCTGCTTGCGAAAGTTCATTGGAATGATGGTTTCGGGAAACACTGAATCGTTGAATTATGCTGATTACGACTGAACTTCCGAAAACAGTTGGCTAACAAAGCTTCTTTTTTTTAGCAGTGATTGGAAAAAACATGTTTCTTAATGACAGATGCTAGTGATGTCATGTAGATGGAAAAGAGAAGTGGTCCCAGCACCGAGCCTTGAGGCACTCCAGTAGATGTTGTGACGTAGACACTTCACTCCTCCACGACACCCTGAAGGACCTACAAAGAGGTAAGAGTTTTAAAGGTAAAGGTTCTTTACTGGCATTGAAGATTTCATGAAGAACCTTTAACATCCATAGAACCTTTCAAATGGACAAAAGGTTCTATAGATATTTTAAATGTTCTATCACACATACTGTACACACACAAAAAGAAAAGGTTCTTTTTAGAACGGATCACTTCACTGCGAGTTTTTCTGGGGAACCAAAAATGGTTCTTCCATGGCAAATCCTCTTTTGCAACCTTTATTTTTAAAGATGTATGTATTCATACAAAATAAATAGCTTGTTTTACTAACATCAACCACTAGAGGCGTCTATACGAACACAACTGATTAGTCAATCCAGTGTGTGAGAAAGACAAGGTGTTAAACTAACCAGTAGGTGTACAAATGATTATAATACTTTGCCTTAATCTGATTTCCATGTAATGTGTGAGCTCTCAAATTCACACTGTACATCTGTGTTCATTCTGAAGCTTTTAGCTGCTCTGAGATGAATCTGCTGCGTATCAGATTCTCTGCTCATTATTACTCTCTCTTTGTGTTCACTTTGGCTCTTGTGCTGAATTTAAACAGTATGGCAGATAAATGTATTCATGTGAGGAAGCCAAACATCTGGATTTCCTCTTTCCTATATTGGCCGATTTAGACCGCCATGCTGTCTCATTCCTGCCACATGTTGAATGATATGGGGTTGGAAACATATTACAATCTCATTTAATTGATATGAGCCTGTAGATGTTATGAACTTCACCTTAACTGTCTGTTATATGTTTTTATCAGTGTACTGAAGTGTTGTTGAATGTGTGTTGTTGAATGAAAAAGAGCAGTTCAGACACAAAGACACAAATGTGTTTTGAACAACATGAAGCTGAATGAAGTTTTTTGTCAAACATAAATAGCAACATTTGATGTTGTTTGCACACTTTAGACTGTGACTTTATAAATGTAGTGACATAAAACAAAGAAACGCCCATAAAAATAAAGCAATAAGCTTTATTTAGAACAGCTAAGGTGGTTTTAGGCACTGCGTGCCCCTAGCTGTTCTAAATTCAATGTAAAACACGGCTTTAAGGGGCTTATTGTTTTTATAAAAAGCTGTAACTCTATAAAAAATATTAATTTTAATATTTATTTTATTAATAAAATAAACACCTGCAACAAAAAAATATATAACGTTATTACACATTTATTCTCCCGCCAAGCAATTTAGTTCCAAATAGGTTGCCAAGCAACATAGTAGCATCCGGCAGCAACAAAGAATCACAAACGGCAGTTGCGCAGTAATACTTATGTGATGCGGTCACAGGTGTGTGTTTGTTGAGTATTTTACAACGACTTTGAACGCGGCTCAACCAATCAGAATCGAGGACTGGAACTATCCGTTTTATAACAGAGTAAATACTTCACTGTGGTTAACCTGTAGGTTCACTCTCAAAAATAAAGGTTTTTGGCAGTGATGCCATAGAAGAACCATTTTTGGTTCCTTAAAGTACCTTTAAGTGAACAGTTCTTTAAAAGAACCGTTTTTTCTTAGTGTAAGAACATTTTAAGAACCTTATTTCATTATAATGAAACTTTTGTTCAATAAAATGTTCCATGCATGTTAAAGGTTCTTAATGGAACCATCAATGCCGACAAAGACCCTTTATTTTTAAGAGTGTTGGACGTCGGGTGGAACAAAATGATTTCCAAGATAGTAGCCTAATAGCTGTTATTTGTTGCTAGGTTACTTTGCTCTGTGGATCCATTGTGACAAAAAGCCCCTCTTGAGATTAATCAGGATCAGAGCTCTGGATGGCTGGATTTGGAGATGGAAACTCAAATGCCTGAGATTTTCTAGGACCAATTTTGCTAATGTTACTTGTTTTCTGACATGATGTAGCTATGAGCACATTATCATTCAATTAACCATGTTTCATTTTTAAAAAATAAAATAAATGTAATTTTATTAACAACATAAACCCTGTAAAATATGAAATAATAGTCAGAAAAATCAAATTATTTAAAATGGAACAGATTATCAAAACTTTAGATAACAGCTTAAATTTTTTTTTTTATGTGTGTTTTTTGTTTTGTTTTGAGGATTATATTTGATATATCAGGCTTTTATGGATCATATAGTATGATCTATTGAGAAAATGGAGGAAAATCCTCCCTCAATTTTATTCAGAGGCCCAAACTGAGCAAAAACAAAAATGCAATTTGCTGCAGATGCTGATATTTATATGGACAAAAAGTAAGATGTTTTCTTACTTTTTTCTGATGCAGAAATTCTGATGCTTGGAATGTAAATCAATGAGACATTTATATAGCGGATACTTGTATAAAATGCATATTAATATCAATAATCATCAATAATATGTCTTAGTAAGATGATATTTTAATGCTTAGTTTTAGGATCAAAGCTCTAGTTTTAAAACATATAATGCAATACAATACAATGATGATTGAGAGATGAACAAATAAATCTTCCTCAAAATCCTGATGAACATATTTGATACTTGTGATTTAAAAAAAAAAAAGGATGAATAATCAAGTGAAATCTTCAGTCCAGTAAATGTTCATCTTGACATATTACTAACATCAAAGTTATACGTTTAATTTTAAATTTTCTCTTTTTTTATTTCCGATATAAATCGGTAAAGATTTCCCCTGGAAAAGACATGAGCAGAAGGTGGATGTTTGTATAGTTATAATAAAATAAAATATTTCACTTGATAAAAAAAAGTCTATCAATTAGACGACAGAAGTCATGAAGTACTAGATTATGTGCAACAGGTTTATCAGATCATGTCGATCATTTAGAGGCTTTTTTGTGTATTTATTTGTGTTTCAACTATGAAAGCTTCATAGGATGCATATTTTTAATCTTAGTATTAATCTGTGGTTTCATATGGGCAGTGCAGTGTCGTGTTTTGGTGCATTTGCATTAATAACAGAAGTGAATCTTGAGCTGCACATGCAGAAAATCACCCGGGTGGAGCTAAGATGTGCAGTACAGTGATTTACTGTGTTCTTACAATGCATTAGCATGATAACCACGGCAGCGTAAATCTCACTCTGCTAATGCGAATGCGAGAATACATTTGTGTGATTCATGGAAGGCATCTCCTCACGCAGGTCTGCAAATCATTAGTGTGTAGACGTCATATTTCTGCGGTGCACATGACAGCTCTAATGCATCTCGTAGAAGATGCAGTTCTGTGGATAACACACGGATGAGGCTTATTACTGCTGTAAACACCCACAGAAAGCTCAACCTGTACAGTCTGAACATGCAGAAACTAATGCACACATGCACGTGTTGCTCTTTTAGACAAATCATATTTATGCCATTGTAAAGTCGTGTTTGTTGCTTTAGTTTAGGGGACAATTGAGAAAAGTCCTTTGAGGAATGGCAGGTGTAAAAATAACCTAAAATACGGGGCTGTGCAATATCAGATATCTATCTTTTTATTTTTAGAGTATTTTAAGAGATCTTAAGGGACATTCACAGGTCACTGCACATTTAAATTAAGTTTTAATTATTTTTAAGGTCATGCATTGTGCTTATGTTAATATGCAAACACAACCTTATGGTGACATGAAGGTTCAAAAGTTTGCTGTCGGATAAGATATTTGAATGGTTTTGAAAGAAGTCTCTTCTGCAAAAATACAGTAAAACAGTGAAACATTTTTACAACTTTACAACATTTTTATGTGAATATATTTTAAAATGTAAATCATTCCTGTGATCAAAGCTGAATTTTCAGCATGTCTTCAGTGTCACATGATCCTTCAGAAATCATTCTAATATGCAGAAAGAGAGATAGACTAATTATTATGGAAGTCAATGAGGAGTGTTTGGTTATTCCCACAATATTTAAAATATCTTCATAGATAGCAGAAAAAAGAAACTCATACAGGATTAGAACAACTTCAGGATCCACAAATGAATTTTTTCACGAGTTTAATCACCTTCATTGTATGTCCTTCTGCATCAAACACAACTTTACAATTAAAGCATTGGGTTGAAGGGTTAATTACAATTGTAAATCAATCATCCATTATGATGAAAATCTCATCAGAGTTTTGGAGCTCATTAGAGAATAACATGATTTGTTTCGCTCCTTTTAAATCTCTGCATTTAAATAGTGACAATGAAAACCAAGACAGCAATTTCCAACTTCTGTATTTATATTTGCATAAGCATTGATTCAATGTAATTAAGGATTTTCATAAATCACTTTTTGTTTGTCTTTGTTCCTTCGATAACTGGAATATGAACGTTTCATTAGAAGTTGGTTTGTTTTTCTCAGCTAAATTCTATCATCTAATTCAACACAGAATCTGTCACAAGGAATTTTCCATTTCTGCGTTCTCATCATCTGCTTTTTACTGAACGATTTACTGATTTAAAACATTTTCCTCTAGCTTGTGCAGTTCGACTGGAATGAAATCGAGTTGCCAAACTCTTGCGGCCCGTTTTAAATGAATGACTTGTGTCATTAGATTCGTTTACACAGTCCTTATTTAAAATGTAATTATAGCCATCAGCAAAAATGTGTATCATCAGTATAATCAAACATTAGTGTAATTATTACTGTGCAGTTATTAAAATGATGATTGAAAAATGATAAAACATAATGCTATTAATCTCTCCGGATAAACTTTCTCTCTCAGATTCATGTGTCTGAAGCTCTTAACAGATCTATCTATCTATCTATCTATCTATCTATCTATCTATCTATCTATCTATCTATCTATCTATCTATCTATCTATCTATCTATCTATCTATCTATCTATCTATCTATCTATCTATCTATCTATCTATCTATCTATCCGTCTATCTATGTATCTATCTGTCTATCCATCCATCTATCTATCTATCTATCTATCTATCTATCTATCTATCTATCTATCTATCTATCTATCTATCTATCTATCTATCTATCTTCTCTCTGTCTATTTATCTATCTATCTATCTATCTATCTATCCATCCATCCATCCATCCATCCATCCATCCATCCATCCATCCATCCATCCATCCATCCATCCATCCATCCATCCATCCATCCATCCATCCATCCATCCATCCATCCATCCATCCATCCATCCATATATCTATCTATGTATCCATCCATCCATTTCTATCAATCTTCCATCCATCCATCCATCCATCCATCCATCCACAAATTGCAATCCTGTTTGCTGCCTCAATTAAAATTCAACTGATATTCAGGAATCCGTGTGATTCATACTCGGCAGAAGTAGTTCATTGAGAATCTTGGTCAACACTTTCTTCTTTACCAAGATAAAATGGACAATAACTACTGTACACTGACACTGAAGGGAGAAAAGCGACTTTTGATTGTTTTCTATGAATCTGATCATAGATCAATCTGTCACAGTCTAAAAGATTTGATTTCACTCACAACTTTGACTGAGTGTGTATTTACAGTGCCTATCTTTAAATGACAAAGTAGTTCAGCCTGCTAGGTTAATGTTTATCAAAGTTTTACAGTCATAGACGGTCTCTGGGTCTGTAAAGGTCTGTTATAAGGTGATATTTGAAGCGTGCGTCGGGTAAAAACCCCTCAGCGTCTCTCACGGTTGTCATGGTTTGTTTCCACTCTCTCAGAATACAATCACGTCTTTGTTGTTCTGGTCTGAAGAGGATCCATCAGTCCGCGTGTCGCCGCATTCACTGATTGCTCTCTTTTGCTGCTGTTACCTCAAATATGATATTTTGAGACTCATTTGAATGGTCTTGCATCTGATATCACACAACATAATAAGCTGAAGATGAGATGGCCAGTCTGAGGACATGCAAATCATTTCTATGAATTGGATTTCGCTGTGTTAATATGCACACGCTGATTGTGAGTATATTGTCCAATCATGTTACAGAATCACACAAGCTATTATCACAAATCCGTTCATCTAAAGTCACACTTTGAGTCTGAACTCCATGCAAAATGTTATTATTTATTCCATTTATTTATTTGATCCTTTTACTTATGTCTTTGACATTGATTTTTGACGTTAGCGTTGGCTTTTCTCGGCAGTTCATGGCAGCCACAGAGCATTCTTCGGGAAATATGATTCTTAAATTCATCCCGAGATACTGCCAGACGAGAGAGGTTTGGCTTTCCAGACAAGAGTGAGTGATTCCAAAATACACAATATTTCAGAAAACTAAAAGTTGAATATGAGAAGGAATTAGTCTTTTCAGAACTATAATTTTGTTGCAGTTTTGGAAGTATCTCTAAAACAAATATATGTTTTTATTTTTTCATGCAGTCTTAAATGAAATAAAAATCCAAAGTGCAAATAAATGGCAAGACTTTTATTTTCTGAAGAGGGTTTTGTGTGTGGTTACCGTGATGTTGCAATACACAAGAAATCCAGGGGACTTCAATACTTAAAATACCCCTGTAGTCAATCATTTTATCCCTTAAAACTCATCTTTGATCACCAAAATTACATATTTAAAAGTTTTTTCCTTAAAAAAAATTCTTCTGCCTTAAAATAGCTTGAATGTAACTCGACACCCTTGCCTCATTTAGTATGCGTGGTTCTATGAATATGCAAATGAGCCCCGCCTCCACTCACTCCCTCAGAGATCTACTCGTTGACGATCACGCGTTGATCTGATTGGTTACAAGGTAGTTTGTGACGTCAGAAACACCAGCGATTTCAAAACTGTGTTTTTGAGACTGTCTTTGGTTCACTGCAATTTTAAAGAGAAAATACTCAGCAATAGCCTGGATGCCAGCCTGAACCCGGCCCACAATATTTTAGGTCGGGAAGTTCGTTCTGGACTCGATCTGTTGAGGAGCTATTATGCCCGAACAAAAATTGTTCAGACCAATCAAATTGTCAGGGCAGGCTTTATACGACGATGGACAGATGAGCAACGGTAACGTAACCATCCAAGTCACCAAAGAGCGCTTGGTTTGAATTTGTTCACAACAAAGAATGGCTGCCGCTGGAGAATTTAGATGTGTAGATTCAGCCATCACGTCTGTTATAGAAGATGTAGACAGTGCATTCATTTTAAAAGAGGAACAGAGGTTCTCTCGGTCAAGGCATTTGTCGATCGGAAAGATGTTTTTGCCGTCCTTTCTATGGGATTCGGATATCCAATTGGCATTGCAGAGGCATTTTTTTTTCCTAGTTTGGATGAAACGCCCCATAATCACAGCCCAATGGAGCAGTATCAGGCTCACATTCTGACTAGAATCTGAGTATGACGACGTCAGGCTAACTCAGCAATGCTGTCGACTTACGAATTTACACATGGTTTGTCTTAAAGCATATTAAAAACACCATATAGACATATAAACAACATTAAAAACTGGATTTTCACCACAGGAGAACTTCAAATACATGCATGGTTAAAAAAATGTTTTTAAGTAATTGACTTAAAATTTGTTTATTCAACAAATTATTAAGCTCCTATAGCTCTATGTTTTTCTTATTTAAAGATACACTATGTAGTTTTTTTTTGGTTCAAAATTAACAAAGTTTGAGTCAATACATCAATCCTTCTTTCGATACATGTTTTGTACTATGTTAAGCCTATTATAAATGTTCATAGTTTAGAATGAATGGTATGATTTTTGTATGAAATTGTGTACATGCATCACTCGCCCTTGCGTGTCTCATCCTATACGTAAATAGAGAAAAGTTGCTCTACTAACAGAAATGGCCTATTATAGTAAAATTACTTATTCAAAGTAAGTACCTAGTCCTCAAGAGAAAATGTGACTTCGGATGCAGCCATGGTCCTATTTTTGAAAGATTCAAGGGTCCGGAAACTTCATAAGATCCGGAAAAACCGCATTGTAGTCCAAACGAGCCGTTCGTTGTAGTTCTTGAAAAGTGGATTCTGTTAAATACAATATGTTGACTTTGAGCTTTGAAACCTTGCAGATTTTTTTATGCTCAAACAGCAACAATAAACACTAACTAAAGTTGAAAAAGTGTAAAAGCTTTATAGGCACAACCCTATAGTGTCTCTGTAAACATTTTTCACAGGTCAGGTTTATCATCAATACATGTGAAAAATATGAAGTTTTGGATGTTCTGTTGGCTTGTTTCCACATCTGAGCGTCACAAAAGAACGTCTTTCTCTCACTGTGCCAGGTGAACAGAACGGACTCTGCTGGTTTCTGCCAGCGTCCTCCTCACCGTCTCGCTGAGAGCAACAGAAATCTGCTGTGATGATTAGTGCTTCATCTCACACATGCTTCATTATCTACCTCTGCGCTTCAGAACAGTCACAGATACGATACACACACTCACGAAAACAACCTGAAACTCATGTGTTTTGCTGCTCATTACAAACCAAGCTGGAGGTTTCATGTTTTAATATCGTTTACCAGCTGTTTTCTCCCAGACACTTTGAAAGGATAGAACTGTAACAAGCTGTTTATAATTAGTATTTACCCTCTTATGGAGAACTTGTTAGCTCCAGTATGTTACGAACAAAAAGCAGTTCAGTATTTTGAAGCTACTTATAAAGACAATCAATTTTAAACTTTAATTATTAATTTAATTAGTGACATACTGTCTGAAGGAAGGTTTTGGAATGAAAAATCGCAATCGGGGCGACAGCATTAAAGTTGAACGGTTACACTGTACAATAAGGTTCATTAGCATTGGTTAATGTATTAACTAACATGAATAACAATAAGCAATATTTATTAATTGTTGTTAATGTTAGTTAATTAAAATTTTGTTCATGTTAGTTCACAGTGCATTAATATATATATATATATACAGGTCCTTCTCAAAAAAATAGCATATTGTGATAAAGTTCATTATTTTCCATAATGTAATGATAAAAATTAAACTTTCATATATTTTAGATTCATTGCACACCAACTGAAATATTTCAGGTCTTTTATTGTTTTAATTCTGATGATTTTGGCATACAGCTCATGAAAACCCAAAATTCCTATCTCAAAAAATTTGCATATCATGAAAAGGGTCTCTAAACAAGCTATTAACCTAATCATCTGAATCAACTAATTAACTCTAAACACCTGCAAAAGATTCCTGAGGCTTTTAAAAACTCCCAGCCTGTTTCATTACTCAAAACCGCAATCATGGGTAAGACTGCCGACCTGACTGCTGTCCAGAAGGCCATCATTGACACCCTCAAGCAAGAGGGTAAGACACAGAAAGACATTTCTGAACAAATAGGCTGTTCCCAGAGTGCTGTATCAAGGCACCTCAGTGGGAAGTCTGTGGGAAGGAAAAAGTGTGGCAAAAAACGCTGCACAACGAGAAGAGGTGACCGGACCCTGAGGAAGATTGTGGAGAAGGACCGATTCCAGACCTTGGGGACCTGCGGAAGCAGTGGACTGAGTCTGGAGAAGAAACATCCAGAGCCACCGTGCACAGGCGTGTGCAGGAAATGGGCTACAGGTGCCGCATTCCCCAGGTCAAGCCACTTTTGAACCAGAAACAGCGGCAGAAGCGCCTGACCTGGACTACAGAGAAGCAGCACTGGACTTCAGGCATTTTGGGATTTCCTTCTCTCCAGTCTTCCTCCAGACTCTGGCACCTTGATTTCCGAATGACATGCAAAATTTGCTTTCATCCGAAAAAAGTACTCTGGACCACTGAGCAACAGTCCAGTGCTGCTTCTCTGTAGCCCAGGTCAGGCGCTTCTGCCGCTGTTTCTGGTTCAAAAGTGGCTTGACCTGGGGAATGCGAATATTTCCCCCAGGTCAAATATGGGGAAATATTCCCCATATTTCGCTGAAATATTTCGGTTGGTGTGCAATGAATCTAAAATATATGAAAGTTTAATTTTTATCATTACATTATGGAAAATAATGAACTTTATCACAATATGCTAATTTTTTGAGAAGGACCTGTATATATATATAAAAAAGAGATGCGTGCCGCAGAACAACGAATAAACTCAATATTTATTAAACCGAGAACTCCAACAACAACATCTAACACAAAGTTATCACAAGCTTAAACACACACAGGAGATCATTAACAAAACAGGCTTGAAGCTCAATTAGAAACCACAAAAACAAACAAGGAACGAGAACTCCGGCAAATAGGAACAGGGAAAAGCAAACGGATGGATGGATGGATGGATGGGTGGATGGGTGGATGGACTGATGGATGGGTGGATCATGGGTGGATGGACGTATGGATGGATGACGGGTGGGTGGATGATGGGTGGATGGACGGATGGGGTGGATGATGGGTGGATGGATGGATGGATGATGGATGGGTGGATGGATGATGGATGGGTGGATGAACGGATGGATGGATGGATAAATGGATGATGGATGGGTGGATGATGTGTGGATGGATGGATGGATGGATGGATGGATGGGTGGATGGATGGATGATGGATGGGTGGATGATGGGTGGATGGACGGATGGATGGATGGATGACGGGTGGGTGGATGATGGGCGGATGATGGGTGGATGGACGGATGGATGGATGGATGATGGATGGATGGGTGGATGATGGGTGGATGGACAGATGGAAGGATGGGTCGATGATGGATGGATGGGTGAATGATGGGTGGATGGACGGATGGATGGATGGATGGATGGATGATGGGTGGATGGATGGATGGATGGATGGATGGATGATGGGTGGGTGGATGGATGATGGATGGATGGATGGATGATGGGTGGATGGACGGATGGATGGATGGATGGATGGATGATGGGTGGATGGGCGGATGGATGGATGGATGATGGATGGATGGATGGATTGATGGATGGATGATGGATGGATGATAGATGGGTGGATGATGGATGAATGGATGGATGGATGATGGATCGATGGGTGGATGAAGGGTGGATGGATGGAAGGATGGATGGATGGGTGGATGATGGGTGGATGGATTGATGGATGGGTGGATGGACGGATGGATGGATGGATGGACGGATGGATGGATGGATGATGGGTGGGTGGATGGGTGGATGGATGGATGGATAGATAGATGATTGGGTGGATGGATGGATGGATGATAGATAGATAGATAGATAGATAGATAGATAGATAGATAGATAGATAGATAGATAGATAGATGATGGGTGGGTGGATGGATGGATGGATGGATGGATAATACATTACAAAATAAATGTTTATTTATTTATTTGTCAAGTAAATAAATAAATGAACAGATATAAATCTTTAAATTTATACTTTCTGTCCAAAAAACAAAAACAAAATCTTCAAATTGAGAAAACTTTTACTATAAATCATGCAAGGAATATCAACCAAAGAGAGCAAAGAGATGAGCTTTGACACAACCAAACTCTCAGAAACAACATGCAAGTTTTAGCAGCCTCATCAACAACTGAAAAGTCAGTTATATCTATAATCATAATGTTTACGTGTCGCACATTCACTGCCTTACAAAATCTCCAGCCAGGCGGGAAGATCTGAGACGGGATCTGACAGAACATGGTACGCTGTGGGCAGGACATGAACTCATGGAAACTGGACAGTCTGTGATCCCTAGACATTATTACGGAGGTTTCGCAGAAACTTTCTTCCACTTCAGCCTTTTGCTTTCCCAGAATATGTCAATCGTCATTAACAGCGGATGAGAGATTGAAACCTGCTTAAGTCTCTGGTGCAAAACTGCTTCAGAACGGCTGTGGAGATTCAATGAAAGATTTCTGTCATCAGCAGAAAACATGACGAGATGCTTCTCTTCATTTAATCATGACTTATCAGGGGCCGAGCAGGGAAGGATGATGACAGCGCCACCTACTGGTCAGAAAATATATCATATATATATATATATGTCACTATATATGGATGACATTATCTTGTTTGCATGGGCTTATACAGATTTTTGTCTAATATATATATATATATTTTTTTTAATGTGGAAATTAGAAAAAAAAGCCTCCAGAATGAGATTTTTGTTACTAGAACAATGTTATTTACTTTATCAATTTTCTTTATCAAAACCAGATTTTTATTTCTAGGTGTCTTCTATCGTGCTTTTGGTAATTGCTTTGAAGATTTTAATTCATGCAAATTCATCGCAGAGCAAACTAAATACACACACATTATTATATTGGAACAAGTTTAGATTGCAAGATAAAGGAGATGCCCTTAATTAAAATGCCTCGTAAAGTATAAGACTTTGTCTCAAGAATGACACTTTTTGTTCTTTGCATTTGGCCTAATTAGGATGTTACCTTGAGAAAATGATTTATTTCATCTCAGGATTGCAGACGTATAAATCAAGGACCTGGAGATCTAATGGTATTCATAAAAGTCCCTGGCAGAACGTTTTATCTGAGTATGTGGTTGTTTTCCCCCGTCATAATTCTTTCGCTCAAAGCAAAAAATGTTCCTCGGCTCCATTGAGTCATCAAATAACAGGCGTCTGTAAAGCAAGACTCGGTATTCCTGAAGCCAGAGTATATGGACAATAGATTCAGCTCTCCGTGTGTTCAACTCCAGCCATTCCCCTCATCAATCCTGTGATTTATAACTCCGAAAGGTTAGATGGTGTCTTTCCACAGTTTTAAATGAATGGCTCACTTTGCAATTAAATCTTTCTCTCCTTCTCTTCCTGTGCACTTTTCCATGAATTGAGAGGGAGGCCTGGAACGCTCCCAGTGTTGAAGCCGAAGAGAACGAATGTATTTTCATTGGCACCGAAGCTGTCCAGCTGAAATTAACCGTGTATGAAATGTGCTGAATATTACGGATGGCATCCGGGCCAAGAAAGACAGTTGGTCTCAAACCCCAGACCGCGCTCGCTTCGCTATCTTTCAAAACCAGTCTAACTTTGGCCCGCCGGCCCACGCCAGAACCTCCAGCTTGCTGAATCACACTTCTAATGAACCGAGACGGGATACTCGGGGTCAGCCGTGATCCCGATCCCAGACAAAAGCTCTGGACGTATATAGCTTTTCCCTCATTTTGAGTTCTGTTTCTTCCATTTGTGCATTTTCAGTTCCGCTCAGGAAAACGTGTTAATTCCAACACAATCTCATGAAAGTGCGTATCTATACCACGAATGTTATTTCTCGTGCCATTTATACTCCAAAAATGATTTACGGGCTAATTCTTAATGTTATTTGAACAAATGCAAGCACATCCATGCAAACATCAGGGTTTATTGCACTGAAAACCTTTCAGTTATACGATACTGCTCAAAAGTTTGGGGTCGGACAACTCAATTATTATAAGTTCCATTACACTGATCAAATGACTTTGAAAAAAAGTTAAATATATAAATGCTGTTCATTTGAACTTTCTGTCCGTCAAAGAATCCTAAAAAGAATATGGTTTCTACAAAAATAGAAGCAACTGTTTTCAACACTGATAATAATCATAAATGTTTCTTGATCATCAAATCATCATATTATAGTGATTTCTGAAGGATCATGTGACACTGAAGACTGGAGTAATGATGCTGAAAATTCAGCTTTGATCACAGGAATAAATTACACTTTACTATATATTCACATAGAAAACAGATATTTGGAAATTGTAATAATATTTCATAATTTTTATTTTGTATTTTTGATGAACTATGGAAGCTTATTTACGCCACAGAATAAAAAATAATAAAGGTAATTGGAACTTTTTATCTCACAATTGCTAGTTTACATCTCGCAATTCTGACTTTATAACTCGCAATTGAGGGATATAAAGTGAGAATTGTATGATATATAGTCGCAAATGCGTGTTATAAAGTCAGAATTGTGAGATGTGTACTTGCAATTCTGAGGAAAAATGTCTTTTTTTCCTTAGAATTGAACTTTATAACTCGCAAATGTTCTCACAAGATACATTTTATGAGATAAAAAGTCGCAATTATCTTTTAAAGTGTTTTATTCTGTAGCAGAAACAAGCTTCCATAGTGAACTGAAGAGACTTACAATAAAAACTTGATTGGAAGTGTGTGTGTGATTTTATTGCAATAACAGAAAATGATGCAAATGGGCCTTGAAACAAGCTTAGACACTTGAACATGAATACAGCTGCTTTAAAAGTGAACCGATCTTACGTCGGGCTTCAACAACGCCCCAGAAAGAAAAAAACACTCTCCTTCTAGTGCGTCTTATGAGACTTTTCATTAAGAACATGATCCGGTTCACCTGACACACACTCTCGCTTGTCTGTCCTTCACTGGGATTCTTGAACAGCCTGAATTGATGTTCTGACCTTGAAGTCAGCATTAATATCGCTTGCTTTGATGCCGTGACTTTCACCCATGCTGTAATGACAAGACGAGAGGATTATAAGCGTTCGGAAAATCTTAATTCTTTTCGTAATTATCTTTTGGCCCGAAACAGTCGACAGTATGGTTTCCTTTAGGACTCATTATTTCCACCGCAGTGAAGTGATCTACAGAAGGGGTTTGGCGCTAAAATTGATGGAGGGAAGCCAAAACCTCCAGCGTGAGGAACGAGAGAGTGGAAGGTTTAAATAACTTCAGAAAACTTTTAAAAGTGCTGTTTAGCGAACCGACGTGAGCTGATGAGTGGGGCGATTGTGCTGTAATATATTTTTTTAAAGATTTGGAATAGAAATTTCTGCAGCAGTGGAGAAACAAAAGAGACGCTGTGTTCAGCTTGTTTGGAGGACAACTTTACATTTATTTATGTTAAAAAAAAATCAGTTCATTGAATCAGTTCATTTAGATGATCCATGTCAGTGAACAGATTCAGTGAACAGATGACCATGTCAGTGAACAGATTCAGTGAACAGATGACCATGTCAGTGAACAGATTCAGTGAACAGATGACCATGTCAGTGAACAGATTCAGTGAACAGATGACCATGTCAGTGAACAGATTCAGTGAACAGATGACCATGTCAGTGAACAGATTCAGTGAACAGATGACCATGTCAGTGAACAGATTCAGTGAACAGATGACCATGTCAGTGAACAGATTCAGTGAACAAATGACCATGTCAGTGAACAGATTCAGTGAACAGATGACCATGTCAGTGAACAGATTCAGTGAACAGATGACCATGTCAGTGAACAGATTCAGTGAACAGATGACCATGTCAGTGAACAGATCACCGGGTGGTGATGGCACAATGGATAAGACACATGCCTTTGGTGTGAGAGACCCGGGTTTGAATCCACTGTGAGACACCAATGTGTCCCTGAGCAAGACACTTAACCCCTAGTTGCTCCAGAGGCATGCGACCTCTGAAATATAGCAATTGTAAGTCGATTTGGATAAAAGCGTCAGCTAAATGAATAAATGTAAATGTAAACAGATTCACTGATTCAGTTCCATTCACCACACACATATTTGCTTTATAGCAAACATCTAATTAAAAGCTGATATGTTTTACCATGCATTCAACAAAGAAAAATTAGGCTGTATTCTAGTTGTTTTAGTTTTTTCAATGAGTCAGTTTGATTTATCCGCTCAGGTTTAATGCTGCAGTGAATCAGTTTATTTGGTTTATTTTATATGTCAATGAATCGATTCACTGATTCAGATGCAGGCGTCACACATTTAGGACTTTTTATAGCAAACACAAATTAGGCTGTAGTCTAGTTGTTATAGTTTTTAAGTTTGTTTAATTGGTAACACTGTACAATAAGGTTCATTAGTTAACATGAACTAAGAATTAACAATACCTCATCATTTATTAAGCTTAATTAGCATTAATTTCAACATTTACTAATAAGTTATTTAAATCAAAGGTTGTATTTATTAACATTAGATATATAGCAAACGAGATGATACTTATAATCTGTAATGCTGGAAGAGACATTTTTTAATCGTTTACTTATTTATTTATTGGTTCGACATTTAAAAGTATTTTTAATGTATTAGCATAAGTTTTTTTGTGTTTGTTTGTTTTTTGCCTACCCACTAGCATATAAATAAGCCCAAAGCTCCAGACATCTGTAATTTAAATCTCATGGGCTCTATAACCTGTATTTAAGGGACATCTGTGCTTCTACATAAACCGTTTGTCACATTTCACATATCAAAGCGACATCAATGGCTGGAATGTGTTGGTCTCGGGTGAATAATGTCCTCAGGCCTACAGATGTTTAGCTTTATAAGTGCAATGAACGTGAACTCGTCTGATTATGCAGGGATTGTGTGACATTGCTGCAGGACGTCAAACGTTGGTAAGCGAAACCGTGAAATGCAATTTTTCTATTTCCTCAGTGGTGGAGGTTCATGGCAGACGTGGAAATGGATAGTCCTGTCAAAGAGTAAAACGTATAGAATATGCTTTTGTTCCCTTAAAGAAATTGCTCGTGAAAAAAAGTGGAAATGTGTTTTATGCATCTGTTTCTTTCTCTTGATATGGTCCTCAAATAAGATTAGATTTAACTTTATTGCCGCTATGAAGTACAGCACAAATGAAAGTGGTGTAACTTAATCTAGTCAAATATCAGTTTCGTTGTTTTAAGCTACTGTTCTGCAGCCTTTTGTAAAAGTTGCCAATAGTTAATGCAATAATACTTAATAAACATAATAAAGGTTACAGCAATATTAGCAAATAAATATATATTTGAGATGTGTAGGGTGAACTTGACCTTCATGTTGACTTTTAAGCTAATTGTTTTACTAATTCAAAGAGATTCTCTTATTATATTTTCTTCCTGTTCTTTTCTTTCCTCTGATGCCAAGTTATAAACAAAAAAGCTCTTGTTTCAAAATGCAGAAAAATCCCCACATTGACATTCTGGCTGGGAATAAAGTGTGTTTGACAGTTAACAAGTATTTGCCCAGAGACTCGCCACCCACGTCATGTTTTTCAGCAGAGCCTAATTACTCAAATGTGTTATTCATTATAGATAATAAAGCTCCTCCCTAACCACAGTAAACTCTCAGAGAAATCAGAGGCCTTGACCGTGCGTAGTGCAGGTTATTTGGCAAAGGCCTGTGGTTCGGAGAAGAATAGATGTGATACGAGATGTGTCTCAAGTGGACGCTTTAAAAGTCTGAAAGTGGATTTGGCCACAAATGCTTTTGTGAAGAAAGTTTCCTATAAAGTATGTTGAAGGGTCAGAGAATGAATGAATTTATTCAGTTTTGAATAACTCTCCTCAATTGTAAATGAGAATTTTTTTTAAAACCAGCAAGCGTAATGAGAACAACAACATATATTATTTGGGAGTCTCAGAAAGACATGTTTTGCCCCAAATTATTATTATTATTTTATTTTTTGCAGAAAGAACATGAAGGCTATTTTTAGGACCAATAACATTTGTAAATTAAACAATCATTACCATATTTAAAAAAAGAAAATATTTTTAATAATTACCATAAATCTGTAATGTAATACTTCAGTCATTAATTATCATGCAAATAATATCAAAAGGCATATGGAAAAAAAATCCTTTCTTAAGAAGAAAACTTCAAATTCTTAAAGGGATAATGGTATATTATTATCTAAAATCAATATTTTTATTCATAAATACGTCCTCAATGGGTGTATATATACCTCTACCAATTATCTGACTTATCCTCGTAAACGAATAATGTATTATCTTTATATACATGTGACGGGTAGGTCCACGAAGTCTTCCATGTCGTTCCGCCATCTTGAAAAACTATAATAGCAGAGAGGGTAAAAATGTACTAGGCCAACGCGTTTCCACAACGTGTTTTCGTTCAGAGCCAGTGTCACATGACTGAAAGCAGGAGAAACGGAGGAGCAGAGCAAGTTTAAAAGCTGCATTGCACTGTTATTATTCACACTGTAACATTCGTGTGTTCGTTGTGTCAAGTTGCAGTTTGTTTGAAATAACAAACCTGTTCACCCGAAGGAAAAACCCGAAGGAAAACTAAGACTATCCTGTCCTAGCTTTTTGGCACATAACGGCTACCGTAGATGCAACACGCATTGGAGAAAGCGAGGCGCTGGAGAGCACAGTTCGTTTGAATGCAAAATACAATTTCACCACTAGATGGGAGAAATTCCTACACAATGTCCCTTTAAATATGCTTAATTTTCTTTATGCAATAATAATAATAATAATAACAATTTATTTTTTTTCTTTTATTTTGAAAAATGCCACGTGAAATATGAATTGGACTTTTTGTGTGTGTGTGAGATTCACTCATTTCATGCAATAAACATATTCACCCTAAATGCCAGCAACAGCACAGATAAACCTGCTGATGAATGCGTCTGATAATCAGCTCGTCTACTTTCTGTAATTAGAGTTTGTTCTGGGAATCAGAGAGCATTGCTTCATTTCGTGCCGTTCTGTCCAACACAGACAGAAAAATGAGGGTTGGAGTGGATGCTAAACCTGTATTAGATGAGAAACACATTCAGGGCACTGGTTAATGATGCAGTTTTTGGTCATCTGAAAATGTATTGTGTTTATGTCTGTTTGCTAATGAGGGTCTGTGGATACAGATTCGGTCATTATTCAACTACATTGTTACATTTACATATAATATTTGATTTACGTTAATAATAAAACCTTGAGAGCACTTCTTCTCTCGCCTTGAAAATAACTGCAGTGAATGTTACGCTCGACACACACAGCATCATGACATTTGCAGTGTGAGCGATGACTGGGTAGAACCGCCCGTGGAAAGGCCATCGAGCTGGACCCGGATCAGGTGTTTGCTCCAACACATGATCACACTAATTACTGAGCCTTTCTGGCTTCATTCATTGTGTGGGTGGCGTGTGACGCATACTTAAACCCTAAAATACAGACCTGAATGAGCTGGTATTTGCTAGACTGTGCTTTTTATTATTAGATTTCAGTTTTAATGGTGAAGTCATTTCTTTGTTTCATTCAAGGAATAAAAAAACGTAAAAAGGTAATTGTGACTTTTTGTCTCGCAATTTGGACTTTTCTTCTCAGAACTGTGAGTTTATATCTATTTTTATATCTCACAATGCTGGCTTTTTACATATTTTACTTTTTTATAATTTGTGGCGGAATTGCAAAATATAAGACTTTAATAACCTTTGTTATCATAATTACCTTGTAATTGTAAAACTGGAAAAACTGGAAGAACTGGAAGAGAGGGCTATTCTCTAAAAGAACAAAGGAAATTACCATTTGAACTCACTCTTGTGCATTCGAGACGCAAGTCTCACCCCAGAATCATTAACTACTCACCACTAATCTACATCTTTTACCTTGACCCCCCATTCTCCCCAAATTTATTTTCACTCATGCTGAAATAATCTGAAATTCATCCAAAATATATAGGGTTTTAATGTAAACAATTATCATACAGTTATACATGTTTGGTATCATTTGAAATGTCTCAGTGCGACTGGTACAAATGTCTCATTCTCAAAGAAGTAAACCAAAAGGTAATAAAGTCCTTAAGAGTTTAGAAATATCTTGCACACAAAAGGGTGTGTCTTCCAGGCAAATGGTCAGAAGATAAAGGGATAGTTCACCCAAAAATGTAAATTCTGTCAGTAATTACTCTCCCTCATGTTGTTCAACCCCGTAAGACCTTCGTTCATCTTCAGAACACGAATTAAGATATTTGTGATTAAATCTGAGAGCTGGATCACTCCTCCATAGGCTTCTAAAGGATTGACACTTGTTCCCCGAAAAGTTATTAAAGACATAGTTAAAATAGTCCAAGTGACTACAGTGGCTCAATCTTAAGTTTATCAAGCAACGAGAATACTTTTTGTGCGCAAAAACAAACAAAAATAACAACTTTATTTCAACTATTCATTTCCTTCTCTGTGTGCCTCGAGTGAGTTAGCGTAGTGTGATTGCGTAGTGCTACGTCACACGCAGGCTCACTGTTGGCCGACGCTGGTCATGTGTGTGATGCGTGTGACGTACAACACAGATGCGCTGCGCTGTTACACTATTGAACTCACTAGTAGGGAGGTTAAGCCCAAAAAATAGGCCTTTGACTTCAAGTCATGATGCAAAGGTCTCCTTTGGTATGGAAGTACCTTAGGGTCATACAAATCAATTTATCCTAAGACACAAGTGAGATCACACTTTATATCAGAAATAAACATGTTTTTTTTCACGTGACGTAAGCACCAATGAGTGGGCGTGTGGGCGAATGGGCGTGGCTTATGCCTATATAAGCCAGAGCTCCATAAGATGCTCCTTGGTTTTCATCGACTGAAGCGAAACCAGATGGTAGCACAAGCACGGCAGGGTTACGCAACACTCATTCCCTCTTTCTAGAGAGAACCGAGGTTACGTTAGTAACCGTGACGTTCTCTTACGAGAGTACTCTCATGTTGCGTAAGCTAGCTTACGCTACGGGAATCCAATTTAAAACGCCGTGCGTGCTAAATCTACCACAACACTGACCCAAGGGCGAGCGCCCTGAGTTCATATGATATGGGGATATAAAAATGGGCAGCTAGACCTTTAGATCGGCCACCAAATGAAACAAATAGCTGTCCTGACCGTCTGAAAGCAGCCGAACGTTACACGTTAATTCTAAGGGCCCTAACCAGGCAAAGGAGATTCACGTAAGACTCGCTGTCAGATCCGAAGAGAGAATGTCAGATTGAAGAAGCGGTGGTACCAGTACCAGTCGGTCGCCTTCCAAGGTTTCAGAGCTGCGACGCATTTCTGATTGACCCTGATGCGAAACAGATCGGAGGCCCAAGCTCGAGACGGCACTCGTGCTTTCAGCCACCACTGCAGTGGGCACATGCGAAGCAGACCCAGATGGAGTACTGATGATGAGGCCCAGCATTTTCTGAAATCTCTTGAGCGGGACTATTGTGCCGCAATGTTCAGTATGCGCTCTGGCGATAGTCCCGCTGTCATTGACAGCGAGTTCAGCTCTGTGCCCAGAAAGGATATTTCCTGGCTGGGGGACAGCGAGCTCTTCGCCCAATTGACTGTGAGACCAAGATTCTCGAGGTGTTCGAGTAATAGGGTCCTGTGTTCTATGAGCTCTGAATGAGATCGAGCTAGAATCAGCCAATCGTCCAAATAGTTCAAAGCTTGTATGCCCTGAAGTTTCAGGGGCGCGAGAGCAGCGTCCATGCACATCATAATATACAGGATGCCAGGGACAGGCCGAACGGTAGGATTGTGTATTGATATGCCTGGCCCTCGAAGGCGAATCTCAAAAATCGCCTTTGATGAGAGAATGTCAGACTCGCTGTCAGATCCACAGAGACTTGTGCTCTGAAAGGAGTGGCAAGTACTTTGGGGACATAATCATGTCTTGGTTTGAGGATGACCTCCTGGGGTCGAGGAGGGGGGGGGTCGAGGAGGGTTCATCCTTCTAGCTCCCCTGAGGAAGCGGACTACAAGGTCGTTCCTACCCAGTGACTGGCCATGCAAATGTTTGACAAACGCAGCAATAGCCGCCACATATACCTTGAGCATGGATGGGGATCTACCCTTATCCAAGAGCTCCTGTAGGAAGGAGAGAACCTCCGACACCCCACAATCTTGTGGATCCAGGTTGCGAGCTGAGCACCAACCTGAGAACACTGACCATTTGGAAGCACAAAGCCGTCTGGTAGAGGGCGCTCTAGCTTGCGTAATCGTGTTTAACACTCCGTCGGGGAGACTAACGGGTACCCGTTGATGGTCCACACATGCAGAGCCCAAAGCTGTACCAAATCGTACCCCCGGCCTATGAGAGGAGATCTCTCCTCAACGGGACAGGCCACGGAGGCAAGCTCTGAATCTGCATCAGCTCCGGAAACCAAACTTGGTTCGGCCAGAACGGAGCTACTAGAAGTACAGAGGAACCGTTCTCCCTTATACGCTTATTTACCTGTGGTAAAAGCATGATCGGAGGGAAAACATAGAGAGGGCGGCTGGGCCAGTGATGGGCCAGCGCGTCCTTGTTCTTTGTGAAGCATATTGGACACTGAGCGTTGTCTTGAGACGCAAAGAGGTCGACTTCTGCTGTGCCAAAGGTGTCCCACAACAGCTGAACTGTCTGAGGGTGGAGGGACCAATCCCCTGGGGGAACGTTGTCCCTGGGCAGCCTGTCTGGATGCACATTAAGATGGCCCGGCACATGCGCCGCTCTCAGCGAGAGTAGGTTGCGCTGAACTGGCCCTGGCGATTTTTGTAGGAAACCACCGACATGTTGTCCGTGCGGACAAGGACATGGTGGCCCTTTAGAAGGGGAAGGAAGAACCGCAAGGCGTTCTCGACCGCCTTCATCTCTAGACAGTTTATGTGCAAGCTCTTTTCTTGGCTTGACCACAGGCCAAAAGTCGGTCTGCCCTCATAGAGGGCGCCCCAGGCCGAATTGGAGGCGTCTGTCGAAACCACTATCAGTTTAGAGATTACTCCCAGGTTTACACCTGTCTGATACCAGTCGACCGCCTTCCAGGGCTCCAGAGCTGTGACACAGTTCTGAGTTACCTTGAGACGTAAATGACCGGATGCCCATGCTCGACGCAGGACCCGCGTCTTCAGCCAGTGCTGTAAAGGGCGCATGCGAAGCAGACCTAAACGAAGAAATTATTAAGTTGTGAATAGACTGTGTGTTTGGCATGCTTTTTTTAATAAAAAATTGCATAATTCACCTCCAATTGTCATGTTAAGGACAACATTATTGTTTTTTAGTCTTGGAACCTATTTTATTGGAGTCCTTGACCACAAAAATGTACCCGTTGATACCAAATTTGTCATTATAGCTATAACAGAAGTAAAGATATGGGCCTCTCAAGTATGGTCGGTGGCCATTTTTAAAAAATGTGCGTATATAAGATACAAAATGTGATCTCACTTGTGTCTTAGGATAAATTTATTTCTATGGCCCTAAGGTACTTCCATACCAAAGGGGACCTTTGCATCATTGGGAGGAGGGGACCTCCTCCCAAGGCATATGCCTGTTGTAGTGTCCTGTAATGCTGGTGATGTAGAAATGGAGGAGGCTGGATCCAAATGCAGTGTGGCTTTATTAACAAACTATGTTCCAGACAGGAACAGGTTACAAGGACTCGGGAACAGGTTACCAGGAATCACCAACGTTAGCATACATACATTCATGCAACAACTCACAAGGACAGGGCAGAAACACAGGGCTTAAATAATGAAGTACAAATGAGCTAACAGGATAACCAGGGGGCGTGGAGAACGAGAAACACCTGGGATCACTAATAAACAAGACAGGGAACCACTGAACATGACAAAACAAGACAAGACACAAAACCCACATTACGACATAACCCCCCCCTTAAGGGCGGCTCCTGACGCCCAATAACACCAAAAAAGTCCAGGAGGGTGGTCTTGGGGGGGGATGGGGGGCCAGGCCCATACAGGGGAACAGGACCTGGACCTAGGCAAGGCGGGCCTGGGCCGTGGAGCGTGGGCAGACCTGACAGACCAGGAGACCACGGCGGAGCTGGATGCGGGCGTGGCCACGGCGGAGCTGGATGCGGGCGTGGCCACGGCGGAGCTGTCGGACCCTCGGGCGTCCAGGGCGGAGCTGTCGGACCCTCGGGCGTCCAGGGCGGAGCCGGACGAGGCGAAGGCCAGGGTGGTGAAGCCCCTGCAGACGACCGTGGCGGCGCAGCCCTCATGGTCTCCTCACCGGACCCTTGGCCCCCCCCCAAAAAATACTTGGGGAAATCCACGGGTTCAGGAAAGGCCTTCCGGAGCTTGAAGGGCGCAGGCAGGGCGAGGCGCAGAGGCGGGGCCGGCAGGGCGAGAAGTCTGGGTACGCTCACTGGAGCCTGACGAGCCGAGCGAGTCCTCCTTCTCCTTCTGCGACGGCGCTTCACTGGACTTGACTCAGTAGACTCACTTGACTCAGTAGACTCACTTGACTCAGTAGACTCACTTGACTCAGTAGACTCACTTGACTCAGTAGACTCACTTGACTCAGTAGACTCACTTGACTCAGTAGACTCACTTGACTCAGTAGACTCACTTGACTCAGTAGACTCACTTGACTCAGTAGACTCAGTAGACTCACTTGACTCGGCGGGACTTGACTCACTTGACTCGGCGGCACTTGACTCACTTGACTCGGCGGCACTTGACTCACTTGACTCGGCGGCACTTGACTCGGCACTTGACTCGGCGGCACTTGACTCGGCACTTGACTCGGCGGCACTTGACTCGGCACTTGACTCGGCGGCACTTGACTCGGCACTTGACTCGGCGGCACTTGACTCGGCACTTGACTCACTTGACTCGGCACTTGACTCACTTGACTCGGCACTTGACTCACTTGACTCGGCACTTGACTCACTTGACTCGGCACTTGACTCACTTGACTCGGCACTTGACTCACTTGACTCGGCACTTGACTCACTTGACTCGGCACTTGACTCACTTGACTCGGCACTTGACTCACTTGACTCGGCACTTGACTCACTTGACTCGGCACTTGACTCACTCACAATGCTGGTGATGTAGAAATGGAGGAGGCTGGATCCAAATGCAGTGTGGCTTTATTAACAAACTATGTTCCAGACAGGAACAGGTTACAAGGACTCGGGAACAGGTTACCAGGAATCACCAACGTTAGCATACATACATTCATGCAACAACTCACAAGGACAGGGCAGAAACACAGGGCTTAAATAATGAAGTACAAATGAGCTAACAGGATAACCAGGGGGCGTGGAGAACGAGAAACACCTGGGATCACTAATAAACAAGACAGGGAACCACTGAACATGACAAAACAAGACAAGACACAAAACCCACATTACGACACCTGTAAGTGCAATACTCCCACTGTTTAGTGTAATATCCCACAACTCAGGTGATACTTATATGTAGATTTATTTATTTATAATATTCAAAACACTGTAAATAGGTTCATAATCTGTAAATCTGAAAATGTCTATTCTGACTAAACCCAACTGTGATAGTTTTATTCTCATGTATTTATATTTTTATTTTTTATTCTTATAATTTGTAGTATTATGTTTCATGTTGTATTTGTATATGTCCACTGGAAGCCTCAGTACCAAAACAAATTCCTTGTGTGTGCAAGCACACTTGGCAATAAAGCTCTTTCTGATTCTGATTCTGATTCTGCATCATGACTTGAAGGCAAAAGTCACTTAACCTCCCTACTTCTGTGTTGTACGTCACACGCATCACACACATGACCAGCGTCGGCTAATAGAGAGCCTACGTGTGACGTACAACACAGAAGCGCTGCGCTGTTACACTAGGGAACTCACTCGAGCCTACAGAGAAGGACATGAATAGTTGAAATAAAGTCGTTACTTTTTTTTTTTGCGCACAAAAATTATTCTCGTCGCTTGATAAACTTAAGATTGAGCCACTGTAGTCACTTGGACTATTTTAACATTACAGACTTGGACTATTTAAAATTGGACTATTTTATGTCTTTAATAACTTTTCGGGGAACAAGTTTCAATCCCTTAGAAGCCTATGGAGGAGTGATCCAGCTCTCAGATTTAATCAAAAATATCTTAATTTGTGTTCCGAAGATGAACGAAGGTCTTACGGGGTTGAACAACATGAGGGAGAGTAAATACTGACAGAATTTACATTTTTACAACTATCCCTTTAACTCAATGCAAATTTCCACTGATAGCAAATGGTTCAATGTAAATCAACTTCTGCCCCAGTAAGTCTGGGACGGTGATTAAGGTGAATTTCCACTGTTAACTCATGTTTACCTTTGAAATGAGGTCTGTCTATATAATGAAACGCAACCAGAGCTCAGAGCTTTTCTGTATCTCAGATCAGCCCGTGAATGTTGAGAGCGGCCGAGACTCTCAGCTTCATGTATTTCCTAATGTCGGGTTTGCATCTTTTCTCTTTATTCCAGAGCATTTTATATTATTGTATTGATTATATTTGAACTGATTATGAAATTGACATGATACATTTACCTGACATAATAAATTATTACATTTGATTATTCTAATTGACTTTGACATGTTTAACCAAAAAATACTTTGCCACGAGAAAAGACAGTAACACCTAGAGACCTTCCATGCTGGTCGGATGCCGGACCTTGGGCCGATCGAGCGCGAGTTTACACAATTCAGACATTTCTTCTTAGAATTCCTATTTTTTTTCACAATTTGGACATTTCATCTCAGAATTCCGAGTTTATGTCTCACAATTCAGAAATTTTGTCGTAGAATTTCGAGTTTGTCTCACAATTGCGACAATTCTTCTCAGAATTCCGAGTTTATATCTCACAATTCTGAAAATTCTTCTCAGAATTCCTCAATTTTCTCACAATTCTGAAATTTCTTCTCAGAATTCCGAGTTTATGTCTCACAATTCAGAAATTTCTTCGTAGAATTTCGAGTTTGTCAAACTATTGCGACAATTCTTCTAAAAATTCAGAGTTTATATCTCACAATTCTGAAAAATCTTCTCAGAATTCCGAATTTTTCTCACAATTCTGAAATTTCTTCTCAGAATTCCGAGTTTATATCTCACAATTCTGAAAATTCTTTTCAGAATTCCTCATTTTTCTCACAATTCTGAAATTTCTTCTCAGAATTCCGAGTTTATATCTCACAATTCTGAAAATTCTTCTCAGAATTCCTAATTTTTCCTCACAATTCTAACATTTCTTCTCAGAATTCCGAGTTTATGTCTCACAATTCTGAATCTCAAGTAAAAAAAAAGTCTGAATTGTGAGATAAAAATAGCAATTTACTACCTTTTTAATACGTTTAATAAGTTCATATATTGTGCTACTAAAGCAACCAATTGGGATTTAAAAAGCAAAATTTTCAAGCAACAGATGGCCCCGCCCCAAACTCACGTCATTGGTTGAGTCAGAAGTTGACTCTGAACATTAAACCAATCAAATCCCAGGCTATTAGCAGCAGCTTTGTGTGAGAAAGTATCATTAATCAAGAGTCGGTGTCTCTCGCTCTGTTCTCCAGTGCTTTTGGAGAGGATTTGTTGGCACTGGCTGTTTTTCCAGTTCTGCAGTCATTTGTATTCACTCTTTCTGTGTGTCCTTTAAGTCTGGCTGCATGTTCTGGCTCCTTTATAGAGTGTTGTCTCCTTTATCAATTCCTTCTTGTTCCTTCTGCCCCGAGGGTCTTTTCCCTCAGCGCATCGGGCGTCTTTTGAAGTTGACCCATGTTGTGCTGCGGGCCGAATAAAGTGTGTGAAGTATAGTGTGTAAGATGTTATGTGGAAGCCAATGGAATGAGACTCAGACTCAAACGCACAAACCTCAAAACACCAAATTGGCTGTTTAGTGAAGATGGATGAACAGAGACGAGAGTCTCTTTTAAAGGCCCACAAATAAAGAACAAAAGGAGAGAGTTTTGCACTGAACCACACGATTTTAACATATTCTCAATAGGGCTTGCACTGCTACTTATTTTTACTAGCCGGCTAGCCTGCGGGTTAGTGTTTATTATGTGAATGCAAATGTAACCTCACTGTGCTTTGCTGTTTTTGGCAGGTCTGAACAGTGTGTGTGTGAAGAGAACATCATGCAGAGATGATGCAGGTGAGTGATTAAAATTCATGTGGCCAAAAACAGTGCAAAACATACATTTGTATTTTTTTTTTTTTTTTTTTTTGGTCAGCTTCTGTATTCGTTTCAGAGCAGTTTTAAAGAATGTATTTATTCAGCAGGGATGCATTAAATTGATCAAAAGTGACAGTGAAGCCATTTATAATGTTACAAAAGCATTTCAAATAAATGCTGTTCTGCTGAGCTTTCTATTCATCAAAGAATCCTGAAGAACATTTTGTTCCCACAAAAATATGAAGCATGATGAAGAATGATTTTTGAAGGATCATGTGACACTGAAGACTGGAGTAATGATGCTGAAAATTCAGCTTTGATCACAGGATATAAATTACATTTTAATATATATTCAAATAGAAAACCGCTATTTTAGATTGTAATAATATTTCACTGTTTTTACTGTATTTTTGATCAAATAAATGCAGTCTTGCTGAGCAGAAGATTCAAAATGTTCGTACTGCACACAGTGTGTGATGTTTGAGGAATCACTGATGTCAAACGCTGAAAGATCTAATAAAAGGCGCTTATACTTCAGAAAACATTTTTTGATATAAGGTTGTCATTGCAGATTTTCTTCGATTCATCCGCTCTGAGACACAGAAAGCTGTTCCCTGCACTCCACAGGTACATCCACAGATGAAAGGAGAAAAATTATTTTAAAACACTCTAAAATTCATTAGCAGCCACTCAGAAGCTCGGCGCAGAAAGGCATCTTAAGTGCTTCACCTTGTGCTGCAATAATAAGACATGAGAGACATTAGAAGCTCCAGGGCGGAAAGACATGTTTTTTGACCACCAAATCATGTGGAATAGAGAAAAGCACATTCCTATTCATTATAACGTGGGCCGTCTGTAATGAAACACACATTACTGCCATGACAACAGATGAATAAATAGCTGGAAAGGGTGTGCTCTGAATTTACTGCCATTCATGTGGCCAGAACTGGTCTGTCAGAGCTTTTTCATTATCTAATGGAAGATTTGGTCAGGCAAATGCTTTCCTTACTTCTCTCTTTCCTTCTTTCTTATCTGATGAAGTAGGTCACTCTTTGGGAAATACCCTTAAGATGCACGTTTACTCAGTGCTTTTGTCTTTTCATGTGTTACTGTGCATACTGGAATCAACCCACAGTGCATTGTATGTGCTCAAAAAAAGTGCATTGAACGTGCTCAAAAACAACAGGAGCTACGCCATTTTTTTTAACAATTTTTGGGACCTTACCTTATCCATTCAACAAAGATATTTACTGTTATGAAAATGTTTTTGTTAAAGGTACAATATGTAAGAATTTTGTAATAAAATATCCAAAAATCACTTGCACAGTGTGATATATTTCCTGCAGTTGTGTACTTACAATATCCAAAAAGTCTCCAAATTTTTTTTATTTCAGAGAAATTCCAATTTTTAATAATTTGCCGTTCCGGAAAAAAATGCCGCCTGTCAATGACGTAACATCCGCGCTATCCTCGGTTTCCGCTCGTACTGCCGTAGCCATGCCGTAACCATGGCGACAGACGCGGACAACTGCGTAGTGCGTAACGTTTAGCGGCACGCTGTTCTTGTTTCGTTCAAACGTTATCGACCATGGCAAGCCGACTTTGGGACAAAAAAGGAGAACTAAAATGAGGATCAATATCGGCATGGCGTTTTTGAGATGCCGAGAGCTAGCATCTGCGACTACCTTCGACTCGACAGAGCTTCACAAGCCATGACTTGACACGACACCGCTCTTGCATGTGCTTTATTAGACAGGTGAGCAAATGTACAGTACATAAAACAAATCAATGTTATATAGCTCAACATGATAAAATGTTAGAATATGATCAGTATGTGATTGTAATGTTGATCTAGCTTACTGCTAGTTTCATATAGCAAATTAACTAACACATAACATTATAACTTTCAACACACATTTAAATGCTATTTAGTGTGATAGTGTAACGTTAGACTCGATGCGTTACCTCACAAGCTTCATTCGTCTAATAAACTGGCCTGTGAGTAGTAATCCAGCACTTGCTTAGTTTGGTAGAATTAAATGTCCTTATTCCTTTACATCCGCGGGACTCGCGTGTGATATCTGTCTCTTATTAGCAGTCGCGACCTACTTCACACCACTGTAATGTTAAAAAACATGAATGTTTTCACTCATCCATAAACATTATTAGATCCATCAGCTTGACAGCAAGTCCCATCATTCAGCTTATCACTGCGTCATAAACCTACGCATTTGATATTGTAAGAAGTAAGCGACCCCTAGCAGCGAAAAACATTACATATTGTAGCTTTAACCGCTGGAATCCTCCTCAAACAATGGCAGACGAACATGGACAGTGTCTCTGTTGGACATCAACTATCAACTTCTCGTATTCATGGATCAAATGTCACGACTGTGAATTTATGGCATGCTGCTTTTGATATTGTGTCAACTTTTTTAACATCTATGTAATTAAAAAAAAATTTAAAAAATTGGATATTCTTGAAGGCTTCCAGGGGTGGGATCTGTTCCAGATTTGTATAGTTGCTTTTTGCTTTGTAATCCTTGTATTTCTTGACCTTAAAAAAAAAAAAAAACACAATAAACAGTTGTTAACAAAAAATAAATAAATAACAGGAGCTGTGTTTGTGCATTCACACCCTCAGCCTCTGATTTACCGCGGTGAATGAAGGTGACCCAGAGTTGCCATCACAACTCACACAGAGCCGTTAAATACGTGACAGCAATTAAACCCATGCCGGTTGTGACTTTGTCTCATTGCCAAGGGTCACTGTTGCTCGCGTCGCATGCGATCACCAACGCGAGCGAGTGTGTTCACACTGACAGCCGTTTGCACTGACAAAGTGACTGGAAGTCATTCATTTTCAATGAGAGCTGCAAGTTTGAGGAGACGAGAACTGGATAAATACTCTAAATGTTCTGATCCAATCTGACCTCTGACCTGTAAGGTAACACCGTATAATAATTGCACACTATTAATCATTAGTTAAGCATTAGTAAACAGTTAATTCATCATTTATAAAGCATTAATAGACATTAATAAGCAGTTTATAAATACAGCGATAAATGCTTTATTCTTGATTTAAAAGCATATCTATAATGTGTTTAACGATTTTATTTTCATACTTTATTAATGATCAATTAATCATTTCTAAATTAAGTATTGCATTATTTATAAACAAGAGGTGTCAGTGGTTCATAAGATTACTTAGAAAGTGTGAGTAAATGATTAATAAACTATTTAAATGTACATTCATACATCTTATTATTCAGACATAGTAATAGTTACTTAGTGTGTTCATAAATGCTTTATTTACATGTATTTATATGGTAATTCAGGGTCAATTCGGGTAGTTATAAAGCATTTAGTAGTGGTCAGTTAACTATTTTGTGAGCTCATCTATAGTGAGGACTAGTTATGCCTTGTTAAGCATTTATAAAGGAGATTTAAAGGCTGTTAAATATGTTCTGTATCACTGTGTTTTGTTTGTTTCATTTTTCTGTTTAGAAGATAACTGAGTCTTTAAATCTCCTTTATAAATGCTTTACAAGGCATAACTAGTCCTCACTTTAGATGAGCTCACAAAAATAGTTAACGGACCACTACTAAATGCTTTACAATTACCTGAATTTACTGCATTTACTTACACTTTCTAAGTAATCTTATGAACCACTGACAACTCCTAAATAACTGGTTTGTAAATAATGCTATACTTCATTTATAAATTACTTAATCATTAACAAAGTATGAAAATACAATTATTAAACCCATTATAGATATGCTTATACATCAAGAAAAAGCATGTCTAGCTTTATTTATAAACTGCTTATTAATGTCTATTAATGCTTTATACAGTAAATGATGAATTAACTGTTTACTCATGCTTAATGATTAATAGTGTGCAGTTATTATAAAGTGTTATCCAGACCAGTTGCAAAAAACGAAAGCAATTGCCCAGTGTAATTAAATTAAAAAAGATGTTGAATATGCTGTTATAGATTAAAATAAATTGAATAATGACAAATCAAAGGCTATTCTGCATATCACTTTTTTTAAATTCCCATACTTACTTTCGAATTTCAAGTTTGTTTTATGTATATAGCACATTTAAAAACAGCGTGCTTCACAGTGCTCAACAAAACAAAAACAAAAAAACGAAGAAACACTGGGCAAACCACATTCTTGACAGAAGCTCATAGCTCTAATTCCCATAATAATTGCAATAAACATAAAACCTCTGTACTTGTGGTGAAAATCTTTTGCCTAATTGTGTTCCAGGTTGAAAATGTCTGGCCTTTTAAATTGCTTGGCTTGTAAATCTCTTGCATAACGTGAAATTTATAAGGCATTTTTTGCCAGTCATTTTTGACACCACAAGTGTAACAGGTAGGAAAAAGCCAAAAGTGTAAAAAAAAAAAAAAAAAATTGTATATATATTTATATGTATTAGGAAGTTTTAATACACTGTAATATCCAATGCAATAACATTAACTAGCATTTTTGTGAAAAAAGGAAATCCTCCTGGGTCAAAAAAATTGGAACATAACGCAGAGAGATTGTTCAATGCTGAGAAACATGAAAACATCCTTTATAAGGCTGGTACTCTAATGGTTTCCATGCATTTTCTATTTCTCCCAAATTCATTCTGGATTAGGACTCAGTAAATGGATGCTGTTTTTCATTATACCACACGCAGTTCATTGACGAGCACATGCTCCAGCACTCGATGAGAAATCCTTCTGTCACACACCAGCCCAACACACACCACACTCTCTGCATAATGGGCTTCAATAAAAGTTCACAACTCGTCTTTTATCAGAATTTGCTGTATTTGTAGCCTCGTGAGAAGTCAGTGGGAGTTTCAGGCCACACGCTGGCACAGCCAATGACTCTCAGAGTAGTAGTTTGGTGCATGCTTTATAAATAGTGGTTGATTTTAGGTGATTTTGTTAAAGAGTGTGAGACAGTTAATGACTGTCGAGCCAGTTTCTCTGTGATAATGGAAAAAGTGAAATTTAGAGATGAAAAACAGATGGAACAAAACACGAATTTAGACCTTATGTAATCTGAAAACTTATTCTAGTCAACTAAAAGTTAAACTTATAGTTAACTAATGGTATGTTTACACGTACCATTAGTTATTACCATTAATTTACACATTCTAAAAACTGAAACGTTTTTTCTTTGTATTTTTGAAAAGTTTTGCGTACAGACGGCAAAATTGTCAAACCAACATACATACTGTCTATATATATTTATTTTAGCTATATATATATATATATATATATATATCCATAAATACATATAGCCTACCTAATTCGTTTAACCCTCTGGGGTCTGATATTCATATACATATACATACGTAGCTAAAATAAAAAAAGTTTCTTAAGTTTAACTTGGTGTACTAAAATAACTGAAATAAAATGGGGAAAAACAACAATAAATATATTGCCCTATTTAAACAAATGTAAAAATGAAGAAGAAAAAAACAACAAAATTGCTAATAATTTGAACTAAGGAAATATGAAAATCAAAACTAATTTGAAATATTAGCGCAAACTATAATAGTGTCTGATGATAGTGAAAATAACACTGGTTTACTGTCTTACATCTGGTTTGAATTTATGAATTCTTATTTTGGGATTCCTGAACATTAATTGTAGGCAAATAGAAGTGACCCAAATATTTGTTATGAAGGTCATGATTAACACTAATCGTTATTCCAGATCTGTTTTCCTTCGGCTTCCTTTAAAGCCTCAAGACACTGATGGCATTTCGTAAGATTTGGAAAAACAGCCCGCTGGATGAAACAAATCTGAATGTCAAGATTTGACTTCTGAAATCCATGCCCGTATAATTTAGTTTGATGTCTTGGTATGATTATGGACTTGATATTGCTCTTTGAGATTCAGTTGCTCTTTGAAAAAGGAAAGCTAATAAGTGTTGTGAGCGTCCTGTAATCTTGTAATCTCCTGTAGCGTTAGCATGAAGCTTCACCAATGCCAGGAGTTTCAGCCGGACTCACTCACACATTATCGAGCTTTCTCCCTCAGATTAGTTCTTGAAGCGTGTGCGGTGAAGAGATCTCCTGATGTCCTGAAGGGAGAAATTCAAAACCTCATTGCAGTGCCGAGATTCCCTGAATAATCTCCAGGCCGCTTCAGACACTTGACCTCACGTTGCTGTCATTCCTGACCTTCTGACCCCTGGACCTCCTAGGGTCAATCACAAATAAGGTATGTGATACGAAAACACCAAAATCTTTCAGAAACTTTGTCATTTTGTAATATTATTATTGTATGGCAGTGGTGGTAATATCAAGTTACCACAGTTTACTGTTTTTATACAGTTTGTACAGTATAAAAATCATATGGAAAGTCCACATGAAACTTGAAAACCCATACATTTTATAATATATTTACATAGAAAACAGTTATTTTAAATTGTAATAATATTCATAGTTTTTACTTTATTTTTGATCAAATAAAATGCAGCCTCGTGAGAAGAGACTTCTCTCAAAAACAATCTTACCGAACTTATGAACCGTAAAGTGCATGTTTATATATATATATATATAATGTGTTCAGCATTGAGTTCAGTGTGCTTTATTGTACATTTGTATTGTGAAAACATGCGGCAGTCAAATAAAAATAGTTGGATAAACAATATTAATAAATTAAACAATATTAAAAGTCCACATGAAACATGAAAACCCATACATTTTATAACATATTCACATAGAAAACAGTTATTTTAAATTGTAATAATATTCATAGTTTTTACTGTATTTTTGATCAAATAAAATGCAACCTTGTGAGCAGAAGATATATATATATATATATATATATATATATATATATATATACATTACGGTTCAAAAGTTTGGTTTTATAATGGCAGATAAAGATTTTATAATGTCAGATAAAAATAGCTATATATATATATATATATATATATATATTATTGCTATTTTGATCTGACATTATAAAATGTGTTCAGCATTGAGTTCAGTGTGCTTTATTGTACATTTGTATTGTCAAAGCATGCGACAGTCAAATAAAAATAGTTGGATAAACAATATTAATAAATTAAACAATATCCCCAGTTCAAGAAAAGATGATAACAATCAGTGATCGGTTCTCTGTTCTCATCCTTTCATCACTCCTGGCCGGCGTTTTCTCATCCACCCAACTTAGAAGAAAGCGAACCGCTCTATATGACAGACTTTTGGGTAAGATTCACGTTACATAAAGTCCCCGTCATAACTCACATCTGCTGTGAGGTTCATCTGGCACATGATGTGCTCATAGATCAGCTGTCCGTGTGTCTGTTTGACGAACCGCTCTCATTGGTGCTTCTGTGGCTTTTTGGTATTTCCTGAATGATCTAATCTCAACGTAACATTATTGCATTTGTCTACATTTTGGTTTATGTTTCACTGTAATATTAACCTTACCGTTGTTGAGCTGTTTAGTCCCAGTGTCAGAACGGTCTTGTTCAGTGTTGATATTGTGTTACTTCTGTCTGCATTCACTATATGAAGTCTATTAAACCATCGGTAACACTTTACAAGGTTCCACTTAGTAACATTAGTGATATATTAGTTAAAGACGACCTATTATAACCTTTTACAAAGTCTTAATGTTGTTTTCAGGCTCTACTAGAACAGGTTTGCATGCATTATTTCCTCATATTCTCCATTGTTGCGGCTCCTCTCTTCCCAGTCTGTCTGTAACACTCTGTTTACTTCCTGTCTCTATGAAGCCCCGCCTTCTAAAAGCACACTGTGCTCTGATTGGTCGGCTGAAGCAGTGTGTTGTGATTGGTCGAGCACTTTGAGTGTGTTTGGGAAATGTCCCGTCCCTTTCTATAACCGGCAGTTTAACACACTACTAACTAACCCAACAGGCCCCGCCCCTTTATTCTGCGTATGAATTATTATAATGAGGAATATTGTGACGTTTTCGTTCAGTGGAGGCGTTTCAGGAGTTCAGAAACAGTGCTTACTAAAGAAAAACATGGAAAAAAAGCAAAATAGGAACCCTTTGTTTATTCATCTTAGTTCATATCGATTTCAACATTTTTACACAACTAATACATTATTAAAATAAAAATAGTGTGTGTTAATATTAGTCAATGGAGCTGAGCTTAGATCAACTTACAATAGTTGATGTTAATGCATTAATGTATTGGATCATTTTGTAAAGTATTACCAAACCATCAAATGGTTTCAGAAATTGCAACAATATTAAAATGTATCTGAAGTATAATAACGCAAATGTTTGTTTTCTCTAGCTGTGGATTTGTATGATTGTAACCTGCTAAGATGTCAGAACAAAATGAGTTCTGTTGACATGATTGCATTAAATTATTCATCCTTGAATAACATAAATTAAGGTAAATTGATGTTTTAGATGAGACGTAATTTAGAAAATTATCTAATTATCAAAATTTTTAAGCATGAGATTTCAAATGAAGGCTGAACGATGGGTGAGCTGTCTTTAATAACTGGCCTAAGAATATGATTAAAGTTATGAAAGGCTCATGAATAATTCAAACATTTATTTCACAGGAAATCAACTATAAAACATATTCCTCTCAATGCGTTCTGCACTGCCACATATTCCTCATATATATATTTACACAATGCTGATGGATAGCGCTATAAAATAAACTAATTAAATCTGAAAAATGAATTGAGCCAGTATTTCATTCCCCGCATCATTACGGAGTGGAGTTAAACTATTTTTGCCATCAAAGTATTAAAGGCATAAATCAACGGTCAAATAAAAGCGTGCGCTTTGAGAGTTATTGTTTGAACGGAATGACAAAATCATTAGAATCAAATTTATGACCCGCGGTCAAAGAGCCCGTGAGACGTGAACGTAAACGCTGGTCTCGCTAACTGATGATGTCATCAGAGCCACACACTCACACACACACACACACACACACACACACACTGAACAGATAATAAACCGATTCATCTTAACCAGCCGTTCATCAGTGTTAGCGGCCCTGCAGGAGAATGTTGATATTTGATGACCGTAACACTTTATTACAGTAATATAGGTTTCATTTGTAAACATTAGTTAAATACACTAGTTAACATGAACAACAACACTTCTACAGAATTAAGTATTATAAGTTGCATATGTTAACATTAGGTAATGCACTGTGAACTAACATGAACATGAACATTTTTATTAAATAACATTAACGAAGATAAATGCTGTAATTGTTCATGTTAATTGATGCATTAATTAATGTTAACGTTGTAAAGTGTTTCCCTTTAAAATAAGTAAAATTAACAAGTTTTTCGGTTACACTTTATTTTAAGGTGTCATTGTTACAGTGTAATTATATATTTAAGTACTGAGAAATATGAATTAACTATAGGGTTAGGGTAGGATTAGGATTTGGTTTAGGGTTAGTTGCATGTAATTATGTTTAATTTACTGTTATTACTATTGTAATTACATGTAACATATGTAACAAGGACACTGTACAATAAAGTGTTACTATTTTTTCTTTTGCACGTTTTTGCACTCACATGTATGGAATTAAGTAAAATCTACTTAAGTTGTGTAGAATTATCATAGAGAAAAAGTAAATTTGTTACACTTTACAATAAGGTTTCATTAGTTAACATGAACTAAGAATGAACGGTAACACTATTTTACAGTGTCATTGTTATATGTTATGTACTATAGCTATGACTATATAAATGATGCATTATTACATGTGACGAACCCTAAAACAAACCAAACCCTAGTATGTAGTAACGTAATATTACTCAGTACTGAAATACATAATTACAGTGTAACAAAGACGCCTTAAATTAAGGTGTAAGTGGATGAACAATATTTCTACAGCATTTATTAATCTTAGTTACTGTTAATTTCAACATTGCTAATACATTATTAAAATCAAAAGTTGTATAGTTAATGCACTAACATGAACAAACAATGAACAGCTGTATTTTTATTAACTAACATTAACAAAGATGAATAAATACTGTAACAAATGTATTGCTCATTGTTCATGTTAGTTAATACGGTACATTAACAAATGAGAGCTTATTGTAAAGTGTTACAGTAAATTGAACTTGGAATTGAAGTTTGTTGAGGAATTTCTACTTTACTTTGCAATACTCCGTTTGAAGTAAATTTTACTCAATCTTTGTTTGTAAATTTTACTCAAACAAAACAGCACTGAATTAAGCCGTGCTTTTAAATGCTAAACTTAAAAAAAAACAACACAGTAGATTTCATGTTACACTTTGTAAGACATAACTACACAACACAGGTAGGAAATACACAACCGAACACAGAGATCTCAATACACAATGACAGTTACAATCAATAGTTTATGAGTATGGATGTCATTTTGTGGAGAAAATTTACTCCATATCACAAAACTGCGTTACTAAACCTTACAACAAGTGCAACAATTAAACAGGGTATTAATCCGTATTCATTATTCATGCCCCAGTGCATGATGGGAACAGCAGTATCAGAAAGTTGAGTAGGTTTTACTTAATTTTATAAATTTGATACTTAAAGAATCGTTGTAAACATAACAAACAATTACAAGTAAAATATACTTATAAGTTCAAGCTTCAAGCTTGGATTGAATACTACTTTATTTTATTTTATTCTTGCCCTTTAAGCAAACTTTTTTTTCTTTTTTTTTTCTGTAGTATTTACTTAATTTGATCTAAAAACACATGCAGGTAAACAATCTCTTCTTAACATGCAAAATGCAATAAAATAAAACAATTTGTCAAACGTTCCTTTATAGTCTTGTGAATAGACAGTATGTGGTCATTATTAACTTACATTGCAGCATCCTAATAATTGCACTCCATCAATTTATTTCCGCATTACACATAATTGTATTTGTATTTCTTATGTATTACTGTTGTTTTTACACTAGTGTATAAAAACATTATTTTTAATCAATTTTATGTATATTGTGAATAAAATCCCATTGCATACGGTTATATATTAAATCCCTTTTGTATGTAATGCATGATATTACTTTAATAAAGCATGACATTATTTTAAGATGTTTTTCTCGGAATATCAGATGTTTTTAACCATTAAATTTTAATGGGCCTCAATAAAATCAGTGCTACCTAATGTTACCTTTAATTGAAATGAATGTACGGTAATACAGTGGAGTTTTTTTCTTTATGCTTTTCTAAATGTGCATGAGTCAAACAAAAGCATGTATTTTCCAGTTTTTATCAGTACTTCATTTTGTTCACATTTAGTTAATCATTGTGATCTTAATTGAATGAATGTGAAATTGCATATAGTATATGAAGAACCAAATGGTCTTTTATTGCAAGTCATTGTAAGCTTTTGAGGTTTTTGCAAGGTTTTAGATAGTAATGAGAAATATTCACAGGAGTGTGACAACTAGCCCCGACTAAACCAAGCACAATAAACCAGCCAAGCAATGCATTTTTTTTCTTTAATTATTATTTATAGTTGTTCAGACACGTGTATATACAAATACAGAACTTAATTTTTTTTCTTTTCTTTTTTTCAAAAGTTTGTTCCTGTTTGTACAGTGGGAAAAAAGCAAGTACAGAAGAGAAAATGAAAACAGCAGAACCAGTGTCATCAGAAGTACAGGAGTGAATGTGATCTGAATCAACACACACACACACACACACACACACACACACACACACACACACACACACACACACACACACACACACACACACACACACACACACACACACACACACACACGATTTCTCCAACACACTTCAGTGTAGAGAACAGAGACGCCAGTAAGGGTGTTGGTTGACTAAGGCAAGTGTAAAACACCATCAGCAACTTTCAGACCGGAAGATGAACCGAACCGCAAACAGGACGCAGAATTAACAAAGAAATTCGTTTTAAGTAATGCATTTCATTTTTTTCCAGTATGCATTATGCATACACAGCATCTAGAAACATTAGAACAATGTTTAAATGTATATTTTTAAAAATAGGATTTAAAAAAAATATTTCCTGTCGATCTAATTAATATTTTAATTCTACTTCCTGTTCAGTTCAGTTCAAATTCACACACAAGAACTGAATGTGTGAATGTTACTCAACCCTGACAGAGAGTCAAGACTCGTTCACACCAAGGACGAGAACTATAACCATAACCATATAGTTATAAAAAACTTTCTAAATGTCCACACCACAACTATAACGATAATGCCAAACAATATCGTTGGAATCAGAATCCATCCTGCTTTAAGAGCTCGATTATTTAAAGGGACAGATGAAAAAATTGCAGCACGGATAGAATAAACAACGTGTGGACGCTAATATAGTTATCATTATAGATATGTTTTTTGGTGTGAACGGGCCTTCAGTCTGTGGCGCTCTGTTTACGTGGACTGATGGCAGATGATTTATTCTCAAAAGCATTGAAACAATCATTGAAAGAAACAAAAGAACAACAACTCAAGAACCTTCAGTAAAACATTATGAAGTAGTGCTAGACGCTGTTAGCCGAAGCGCTTTGTGCAAAACTACACAACTCTCCTGTGTAACGTTCTCATTTCAGTGGAACTACGACACACACTTACGGGGTGAGAAGAAAGACTAACATTTCACAAACATGTTGAGAAAAGAAGAGGTGAAAACAGCCAAAAGAACACTTTATTTAACGTTTTTTTCTTTATCAAGTCCATGCACATGCCACGTTATGAAACCAGCAAGTTCCTTCCATTACAAAACACAGTCCGTAAACAAACGCCGCACCGAACGAGCCGTCGACTCGAAAACCATCAGTCCTCTTCTGATCGGATCCTTGCGGAAATGAAAAACTTTGCCAGGAGATTAAAAAAAAAACCCAGAAAGGTAGATGAAGCGTTCCTATTGGCTCAGGGCCTCAGAACGCAGTTCAAAAGTGTCCACTCATTGGCTGCAGAAAACCTTGCGTTTGTCGTATGCATTCACTTCCAACATTTCACTTTGCTCAGTTTTTTTTTTTTTAAGAAAAGACATGTGAATCAAATTAATACCTTAATATCAAACATTATGTACAACACATTTTGATCATAACATTTAATGCGGTATCCATAATAACATATAACAATGATGTTGAATAATAATAATTAATAATTAATCATAACAATCAATGTTTTATGAAGTGTCTATATTTTTTTCCTTGTCCTTCAGAAAGGTACAAAAAACAAGTAGTATTCTAACACTATAATGTTATGTTTTTGACTACTTCAGGATACACAGTATCCATTTAATACGCTGATTCTTGTTTCCCAGTTCAAAGTGTGTACAAAGCATGGTATTAATGGTAATAATTGGAGTACAAATGATACAAATACTACTGAAGCTGATTCTTTCAAAAGTTTCTTTCATGGTTTCTAGTGTAAACCGTGAAACGGAGCACATATGGTGTGTTTCCTCTAGTCCTGATGTCGCGAAGCCGAGCTGCTGAAATCACATTGTTACTGTTCAAACAAAAACAAACACGAAACGCAGTTTATGTCCAAGAGCGTGGCAGGACTAGCAGAGCCAGACGGGCCTATTGAGAATCAAACAGGCAGAGACCATTATCCAATTTGCGACTGTTTGAAAAGTCCACAGTATTGTTTATTGTTAGGAATGCGTATTCTCGGACTGCAGGGTCAAAAAAAATAAAAAACCTCCCCGGTGAAACGAGACCCCCGTCTATTTCAATCTTCAGTCTCACATCACGAGCTCTCAACGGCTCACTGAGGGTCTTAAAGGGATAGTTCACCCAAAAATGTAAATTCTGTCAGTATTTACTCTCCCTCATGTTGTTCAACCCCGTAAGACCTTCGTTCATTTTCGGAACACAAATTAAGATATTTTTGATTAAATCTGAGAGCTGGATCACTCCTCCATAAGCTTCTAAGGGATTGACACTTGTTCCCCGAAAAGTTATTAAAGACATCGTTAAAATAGTCCAAGTGACTACAGCGGCTCAATCTTAAGTTTATCAAGCGACGAGAATACTTTTTGTGCGCAAAAACAAACAAAAATAACGACTTTATTTCAACTATTGATTTCCTTCTCTGTGGGCTCGAGTGAGTTCACTAGTGTAACAGCGCAGCGCTTCTGTGTTGTACGTCACACGCATCACACACACATGACCAGCGTCGGCCAATAGTGAGCCTACGTGTGACGTAGCTCTACGCAATCACACTACGCTAACTCACTCAAGGCCCACAGAGAAGGAAATGAATAGTTGAAATAAAGTCGTTATTTTGGCGTTTTTTTTGCGCACAAAAAGTATTCTCGTCGCTTGATAAACTTAAGATTGAGCCACTGTAGTCACTTGGACTATTTTAACGATGTCTTTAATAACTTTTCGGGGAACAAGTGTCAATCCCTTAGAAGCCTATGGAGGAGTGATCCAGCTCTCAGATTTAATCACAAATATCTTAATTCCTGTTCCGAAGATGAACGAAGGTCTTACGGGGTTGAACAACATGAGGGAGAGTAATTACTGACAGAATTTACATTTTTAGGTGAACAATCCCTTTAAACTGAAACAGTGGCGAAGGGACTGACCAGGCAAACAAGTTTAAAGTCTATTTGGGTGAATCTCACAAAAAACATGTCCGGATCACATTTTACCAATCACAAAATTACATTTTCCATAAAGAAATTGAGGCCTGTTGGAGGACCGTTAAAATTGCATGTTTAACTTCCGGGATTCTCGATTAACCACATTGAACTAACACTGAGCAATTAATGTGAATCGATTGTATTCCTCATTTTTGCATCGCTTTGGATAAAAGCGTCTGCTAATGAAACACTTTACAAACAGGTTTCATTTGGTGACATTAGTTAGTTAACATGAACTAACAATAAAATAAAAAAACTTTTAGTTTCAACATTTACTTACACATAATTAAAATCAACAGTTGTGACTGTGAAGATTATTTAATGATTCTTATCATTTATCATGATGAATCAATCATGACATCTAAATACTTCACTATTTAAGCTGAAGTGTGTGATCACTAGTGCCAACAAACGAAATTGCAAAAACAATGTCGGCCAAAGCAGATGAAGGTTTTAAAAGTGTGGATTTCAAGGGAATTTTATACATAAATAATGAAGATTATGTATGAAAGGTTTGTCAAGTGAAAACAATAGTAACATGAATGGGCTGTTCGCCACACTAGCCGTAGACAATAGAGTGCAATTGGGTGTTTAAAGGGCAATAAAATATTATATTTTATCAGCCTTCTCTAAAAGCTCACATGAGATGCTCTTATAAAATGTTTCATAAAAATCATTGTTTTAGAGATAACATCCTCAGATTTGAAATGAAGCATGAATACATGTGTGGCTTCAGCGTCATCGTGTTTCTTAGTTGCTACACTACAGCCACATCATTTCTTTTTTCATTTTAAATATATATTGCTAATATTGTTTATGTTTAAGCTTATACTATATCTCCATATTAATAACGGTCTGAGTAATTCTGAGTCTTGAACTGTAAACTCTCAAGTGTTGGCTTTCTAAATATATGTTGGTTATGTGTCTATTCAGAAATAAGGACTTATGAACAGCAAGCTTTTTATTTTGGGTATGTCTTTTACGCCCTACTTGCCAAAATAGGGGTTTGGGAAAAGGGGTTAATATGTAATATGAATATTTTTATTATATTTAATTTAAATGTAATTATAGTCACAATGCAAAAAATCTTAAAATAGTTTTCATTTTTTTATGCAAAATGTAAATCCTTATTTTTGGCTTTTTATTCTGGGATGAAATATGAGCCGCTAGTGTTCTTGACAGTTTTGGTGAGATTCGCCCATCGGATCCTCCATCATATGTAAGGCTGTCGGAGGAGAATGCCCATGTTATAATGTCTTGCGTATGTCGCATCAGCATATTAAACGAGTCAGAATTGCACCGATTAACAGCTACAGAACAAACAAATGCATTTATGAAAAAAAAACACAACAAAACTACACTTTATTTCCCCCATCGAAATGCTGAATTTGAAGCACTTCCGGGAGATATTAGTATTGTGTACAGTATAAGGCCTATTCAAATAAACGTTTACTTTTCCCACCCATATGAAAGGGGGAAATCGTGTGGAAACCCCTTCGATATTTGGTTCCTAATAGAGTCGGACACACAGTTATGACAAGAAAAGAATTTCCATGATCCGTCAATGTTGATATCTCATATCAATTGATAAAAGGTCATAGGAAAAATATAGATATTTATGTTGCAGTTAAGTTTATCTTACAAAATACAAAATCATTGTTTTTAGTGGTGTGGTCTACTAAGACAAGTCCCTCAAATTGCTGTATAGAATCAATTCCAAATTCACACAAATCAGATTATTTAGACTATCAAACTCATCTAGCATCTTCCTTTTATTGGGAAAGATCCATGCGGCGAGATGCATAACACACCGCTTCTTCCAATGAATTCTGCAATTTGTTAAGAGAAGGCAGACGAAGGACGAAAGGCAAGAAGTCTTTGTATATTTATCGCTAACAGCAGAGCCGGTGAACTCGGTTAAGGTTTGATGTTTATGTCTGTTTTATGTGACAGCCACCTATGAACCTTCAACTCGAACAATTCTCACAGGTGTTCGGCGTTTCTTAACACTTGCTCTAATTACCAACAAAAGGAGTGATTTGCTCCCAATGGACACAAATAAAACACTCTCTGGATCTCAGACTCCGCCCCCTTCCTCCCAGCAGCCAATCCCCCGTGAGCGGCCGTCAAAGTTGATTGGTTGGTTGGTTAAACAGGTGATCTGCATTTCGTCCTTTGCAAGGCTAATCGACTTTTCCTAATAAAAGACAGCGAAAGACCACTTAAATATTTGGAAAACAAAAGAAAAGCAGAGCAGAAGTGTTCCTGGTGGATCTCAAAGCCCTCGGTCCCGCTGTGTTTCTGGAGGGCTGATTCGGGGTCAGGTGAGGGGCTATAAGGTGAGGAGCACAGAGATGCACAGCACCAGGAGGGCCAGTAGGGGGCGCGATGTTTGGTGTCGTAGGCCTGAAGTCGACACGTCGCTCCGGGACGGTTCGGCCTCGTGGCTGGTGTCGTCTAGAAGTGAGGAGATGGAGGACATTTGATCAACTCAGATACGGCATGTCAGGGTTTTTAGTTAAGGCAAGTCACTACAGGCAAATATATTCGTTTTCATGCACTGGTCAATATTGAGATTTTGGGCTATTTGGCTTTTCATAACATGTTATGTCAGACTGGTGGAAAGAAACCATCCAAAATACATGATTAAGTGTTCATTTTATTGCACTTTATCTATTTGTGTCTGTAGGTATCAAATACAGTGCATAGCTTTAAAAGCCATTTTCTCAAAATTATTTTTTTTCTCCATTTTAGCAGAACTTGCATCCACCAAAACTTAGTTTTATTCCGATCTATATTCTGAAGGTTTTTACAGAGGTGTTTGTTCATATGTCATTCACCTGATTTTATACAACATTTCATTCCTATAAAACATGGTGATCAAAAGATAAATCAAAAATCAATAAATAAAACTTTAACTATAATAGGTCAAGAACAAGAATTCTGAACCTGACTTTAACCAATGTTCAGATTTACGTTCTGGAAATTAATGCATTTAATGCATATTTAATTAGATCATGCATTCTTTGCACATTTTAATATAACATTTCAGAAAATGTGTAATACAAAAATAATTGCAATTTTTTTAATGTAATCAATCAACTGGGGAAGTGTGGTAATATCTATTTTTATATTTATATTAATGTATATATTTTTACCTTATTCACATGTGATGTCTTGCCTTAACTTAAACCAAAACCATAAAACAACATTTCCGTCATTAAAATAAAACAGACTTTCACTGAATTAAAATAAAATATAAACGCAAAGGGCACTGGACGTCAATGTAACTTCAGAAAGATGTTAGACAGATGTCAAATTTTGATAAATTGAACATTGTGTTGACATTAGCATTATGACATTTAACAGACATTGAGTTTTGTTTACCTTACTCATGACTAAATGTTGGTGTTTGACATCAGAATGATGTTGGCGTATGGACGACATTGAATTTTGGTTACTTCATACCAATCAACACCAGCTGTTGTCAGTTTTCTACATTAACATTAATGTCTGCGTTAGATATTGTCCTGACAGTGAATTTTGGTGAAATCCTATATTCAACCAAATGGCAACCTCTTAAAACATAGGTGTCCTTCTGGGGGAAAATAAAATAAACTTAAGGTGTTTCAGATAATTGCCAATTTCCAAACAGAATAAAATAAATACAAAATAATAAAATTGTGTGAAAAAAGGACAACAAAAATACTAAAAATTAAATTTAAAAAAAGCATACAATATAAAAATAAATTTCAAAATATTAACAAAAACTAAAATAATATCTCAATGACGGTGCCATGCAGTTTGAACTTTAAGCAACAAATAACCCAGAAAGTCCTCGCTGGAAGCCTCAGTAATAATGGAGGCAGGGCTGTTTGCATTTCTCCACGTTTATTGGTGTAGACACACAGACTGTGGTTATCATCAGTGAGCATGATATGGCTTTGGAAAGCACATATTCTCAGTGGAGTCTGAGGACGTCAGTGTGGAAACAGACAGGTGTGACGCTAAAAGAGACAGATAAATATGCTTGGGAGGACAGAGTAGTTTGCCGGCTCAATCAGGCGGGCAGAGAGACACCTTCAGCCTCTCAGTGGCAATCTGGACTAATAAATCAATGCCTCTACCATGACTGTGTGTGTGTGTGTGTGTGTGTTTGCAAGGTGAAACTGCACGATAAAACAATACTGTGTTAATCTACACTGACATTATCTGAAGTGTTAATTGATATAAGCATGCATTTGAAAAGTTTTTCGCCCCCTGACCGCCCTTCTGCATTTTGGTAAGTGCACTTTGTTTTCTGTGTTCAAAGTCTACAGACATTTCCATTAAAATTTTCAAGCGTTTTCTGTATGTTTAATTTGCCCCCAAAATCTGTTTAATTTTTCCATATTCCATTTTAATAGTTAATAATCAAAAAGGACGTTTAATCAATTAAATTGATAAAACTTCAACAATTTTAATAATTTATTAAAATTGTAACGATAATAGTGAGCTATAAACTATTTAATTTTTTAAGAAACTCTGTGTTGTGTTTTTAATAAGTCTGAGTTTTATGATTTAATAAAAAAATTATAAAAAAGGTGGTAGACAATTAAATGCATAAATCTTTAATCAATCTGTGAGTAATTGATTAAACAAATTAATCAATCCTTTAAAATGTAATCAAATGAAATTTAAACAAATCCTTTCATTTTTGGCGAACAAAGTGCAGCACAACCGAGGTTAAAAGTGAAAACGTGGACATAACCCAGTTAAACTGAACTTTTATTTTGATGTGTGCTTTGTCGTGAAGATGGAAGCTTGTTTCAAAATTAAAAGGGTAATTTTTCTCTATTTTTTCTAGGGTAAGTTTTATCTCACAATTCTTACAGATTTTTTATCTCAGAATTGCGTGATATAAACTAGCAATTGCATGTTATAAAGTCAGAAATTTGAGATATAGACTCGCAATTGTGAGAAATAAACTCACAATTCAGACGTTTTTTTTCTCAATAGCGAGTTTACATCTTGCCATTCTGACTTTATAAAACACAATTGGCAGAAATAAAGTCAGAATTGTGAGATATGGACTCGAAACTGTGAGACAATTGTCTTTTTAAATGTTTTATTCTGTGGCGAAAACAAGCTTCCATAACTTTGAGTTTTTGTGTGTATCTGACGATAGTTTTCTCAAATGAAATGGTGAAAGTGCTTCAGTAAACTGCGTTTATCATTCACTTAACATTTATACTAGAGTAGACTACTAGACTTAATCTATAATCGTTTTACATTTTAATATTAAAGACACAAGTCCATATTCTGATTTGATTAAGTTTACAGCCTTTATTTAGATTTTTTTTTAATCCAAATTTTGCCAAATTCGGAATTTCATTTTTATATCTGCATTTGGATACAGCTGTAGACGTATTCATAATCAAACAGCTTGTAAAACAAAGCAAGCTGGTTGTTCAGAGTTTATGCCGATTGTCAACACTATGTTCTTGTCACTATGTTGCACTATGTCACTATGTTTCTCTTTCTCTATTTCATCACATCTTGAATTTGAATGCAGCTCCAATGTTTGATCATGTCACCATGAAAGTCATGGCTACCGTGACAGTAATGGCAATAAATATTACGAGGCGATAGTCGTGCATATGCTAGTAAGTGCCATGTGTTCGGATGTAATGGGTTTTATCAAGCAGAAGCCAAAACAAGCTTGGCATCGTTCCATGTGACTCCTTTGAGAGCCAAACACTAATTTGGCACAAAAACATTGTGGATATCTGAGTTTTTTATCTTGATTCTCAACACAGCCAACATGCATGCATATACTGGTACATAGTGTAAATATAATTCATGCATTTAGCTGGTAGCTGACTGACTGAAGCTTTTGTCTCACTGAAAGGTCACCTGACTAATTTCTGGTCACTTAATTGCATGTTCACATGGTGGAGATGTTGACAGACGGCCCTCAGCTATTACAAGAGAATGCATTATTAATATGATGTGCACCTCATGCATAAATAAATAAAGCAGTTTTTGTGGTTTGAAGTGTCAGATAAGCCGCAGGCGCAACTGAAATCCTGAACGTAAAGGTACATTAAAGCAACAACACACACACACACATGCACAGAGTGATTAGAGGAAGTAGAGGACAGAGACACAGACTGAACAAAGCCAAGGTGATTTCAAGCCATACTGACCTCTTGGTTCTAATGCATTGTCTACTTTGTCATCGACAAAAACGCGGTCATGAACGCCTATGGTTTTCTCGCAGCCATCTACAAAAACAGAAGAAATGAAAAAGATACTGTAAGCCAGTCATGTTAGTGATAAATCAGCAGCCCAACCCACCTGCCAATCAAAGGACAGCCCGTGACATCATCACACAGAAGCACACACCCGCCATTAATGTCTATTAAAGTGTGAGGCATTGAAAGTAGCTCTGACAGAATCAAACGTGTGTGTGTGTTTTATAATGAATGACACTTACTTGGTGGTCTCACAAACACTTTCAGCTTGAGACACGACCTTCTCCCGGTTTCTGTGATCATGGAGGCTGTAAAACACAAAGAACAGATAAGCAGAGGTGAGTACACACACTCACACAAACACTTGACAAGAGGAAGATATCTTCTTAGTCTGGCGCTACACACACACACACACACACAAACACACACACACACACACACTACGAGCTGTGGCTTACGGGTGTATTTTGTGGTCTGAAATAGGAAATTGGCCCATTCCTGAGGAATCTAAAGGGTGTGCACACACACACACACACACACACACACACACACACACACACACACACACACACACACACACACACACACACACACACACACACACACACACACACACACACACACACACACACACACACACACACACACACACACACACACACGGCGCCTGCGGGGTGAGGAAAGCCACGTCACGCTGTCATTTGTGGTTTTCTGTCACTCGTAGTCAGTCTGATGGTTTATCAGCCAGTTCGGGACTCGAGAGGTTTGAGCACAAATACACCAGACTGGATTCAAAAGAGGAAAATCACAGCTGAAATTATACAGTGACTTCATCTCCTGTTTATTTTTAGCCAAACATGTGTTTCTTGAATGCTGCATTTAAAGGTCAAGTAGGAAAGGAAAAATCACAAATAAGATCCTCCTCAATTTCTCAACTGTTGCTCTAGACAGAAACCGAATTAAATGGAGATCAGACTGAAGTATCTTACGGAGCCTCTAAAGGGACATGGTGATAGAACAAAATATGGGATGATAGGAAACATTATATTTCAATGCTTGTTAGTTCACACAAAAACTTTAGCATTTGCTTGATTGTTAACGTTTTGTGTTTTTTGAGAATTTTGATTTTCAAATCTTTGCACTTGCTCGCAAAACTTTTGTTTTCGCTTTTAGAAAAGTATTGTGTTCCCCAAACAAACGTTGCGTTTGCTCACACATTTTTTGCGTTCTCTCGTAACACTGTTGCATTCCCCCGAGAAACTTTGCATTCTTTTGCAAAAATGTTTGTGTTCGCTCACAAAACTTCCGCGTTCGCTTGTAAAACTTTGGCATTTGCTCACAAAAACACTGAAATATAGTTTTTCCTCCCACCTCATATTATTTCCATCACAATTTCTTTCTCGATTTTGGGAACGCAAACATTTTGTGACCGTATGCAAAAACATTGAATTATAATTTTTCCTCCAATCTAATTTTTTAATATACCATCATCATGGCTCTGTAGTATCCACATGTTTCTCCTGAGAAAAATAATCTGAGATCTCAACAATGTCTCAAATTGTGCTTAAATCAGCCAAGATGCTAAAGATCTCAAATATAAACTCAAACATCTCGAATTCTCCAAAGACCAAAATATCTGAGCTATGGAACGGTCAATATTTGACTCATTAATGACTATTTTGATTTCTGCATAACAATTTCAGGAGAAAGGCAAAAAATCAGACAGTTGAAAATCACTGAAATATAATTTTTCCTCCCATCTCATATTTTTTCCAGCTCATAAGCCTTGACAGAGAAAACTCTTCATGTTATTCTGTGAGCTTTATTAAGATGGACAGCACAGTGCAAGTTCAACGTTTGGACTAATTAAAGCTAATTACTCTCAAAATGGGATTTGATTCTGTGATCTCTGGTGTACATGTGTTGTGGCGCTGGATGTGCATTACAGTTTCCTACATTACAGACCTCAGCAGAACACATTAAAGCCAACAATCACAACCTGTTTACCTCCATAATGAGCTGCATTTCTGAACGAAACAGAAAAGGAAGAGCAGGACTTGATTTGATATTTTATAGAAGGCTATTATGAAAGTAAATTGCATCAAAATTGCTTCAGTACTGATGTTCACTTAACCCACAAGACAAACTCTTAAATGTGAACATTATTTCTCAAGATTTAATTGCAAAACACGTATGACAACTGACTCAGACTCTTTCATTGAGCATTTCAATTATCATACACTGATAAAACTGTGTGCGTGCGTGCATGCGTGTGTGTGTGTGTGTGTGTGTGTGTGTGTGTAAAGCACATTTCTGAAATGCATTGCACTCTGTTCTGATCAGTGTTCTGTGGCGTTTGAGTTTATTAATGGAATAAAACGAACACCAGAAGTATGTCATGAATCCAAACGACGGGAAGAGCCAAATAAACCCGTTAACAGGCAAACAGAGAAATAAATGACTGTCAGTGTTTTCCTCTGTGCTCACTAAAATGGATTGCAATAACTTTTACCGCAGTAACAACAATGTGTCTTGAGCATCAAATCATCATATTATAGTGATTTCTGAAGGATCATGTGACACTGAAGACTGGAGTAATGATGCTGAAAATTCAGCTTTGATCGCAGGAATAAACTACACTTTACTATATATTCACATAGAAAACAGATGTTTTACATTGCAATAATATTTCATAAATTTTCCTGTATTTTCGATCAAATAAATGCAGTCTTGGTGAACAGAAGAGACTTATTTCAGATATTTTAGACACAGAAACAGGTTTTCGAGTGTACTCTATATTGTGCAGCAATACACTCGTGTCCTGTAATGAAATGAACGTATTTCCAGGAACTCCGCCTGCATGCGGCTTAATAATCAAACACATTTTCCGATTTAAATCTGGCAAGCGAATGCTCCTGTCAGAGTCGGCCCACCCTTTGGGCAAGAATGCTAATCAGCATTTATTTCATTTGACAAAGACAACATACGAACGCAGAGCTATTAAATATGCAGCGCTCTCATTCTCTACCGTAGCCGGCGGCGGATCTTTCTCAATTTGTCCTCATCCATAAAGAGCCTCGACTAAGAGCATCAGCAGAGATGAAGAGCTTCTCACAGCCTGGCTTTAGTGCTTCTGTCTCTCATCATGTACATGCAAATGAGAGAGAAAGAGAGAGTGTGTGTGTGTGTGTGTGTGTGTGTGTGTGTGTGTGTGTGTGTGTGTGTGTGTGTGTGTGTGTGTGTGTGTGTGTGTGTGTGTGTGTGTGTGTGTGTGTGTGTGTGTGTGTGTGAAATATATTTAAGTCTTTCTGCTTCACATTTATATATATATATATATATATATATATATACTAATTTAGTCAATTATGACAGAACCTCATACATTTTATGTAGTTTGTTTTATAGACTAAAGTTAAATGGAAATACAAATATATATTTATGTTCACGTAAAATGTGTAGTTAAAAGACCATTACAAAGACAGATGTACATTAAAGGAAGGACCTGAAACATCTAGCGACCAGAATACACTGTAAAAAATGCTTTTCTTACTGAGTATTTTTGTCTTACAAATATCTATTTTTTACAAGTGTATAAAAATTCTAAAATCAAGATGCATTTTCTAAATAAGAAAAATGTCATAAGATATTAAGTCTTGTTTCCTGCGGGAGAAAAAAAATCAAAATTAAGTACATTTTGCTTAAAACTAGTAAAAAGATCTGCCAATGGACTAAGAAATAATCCTAAATAATCCTAATGCAAACGGAAAATACGATTTTTTTTCTTCAGATAATTTTTCTTGTTTTAAGCAAAACACACTTAATTTAGACTTTTTTTCCCAGGAAGAAAATAAAAAAAATATCTCGCCCTTTTTCTTATATAGAAAATGCATCTTGATTTAGGAATTTTTAGATATTTCGACTGGAAACAAGACAAAAATACCAAGTAGGAAATATAATTTTTTGCAGTGTATCACTGAGACTTGATGGTGCAGGACACTTTTCACCTAACAATCAAGCACAAAAAACACCCTAGCAACACCCTGGCAACCACCCAGACCAACCTAACTGGATAGCAACACTCATGGTAACAATGCAAAACACCCTACCAACAGCATAGCAACACTCTGGCAACCACACAGAATACCCTAGCATCGGCATAGCCACACACTAGAAATTGCAACACCCTGGTAACAGGCCAGAACACCATAGCAACCACATAGAACACCCTAGCAGCTGCATAGCAATTTCCCTGGCAACCACACATAATGCCCTACCAAGTAACACCCTAGCAACCACAAAAACACTGTAGGAACCACATAGCAACACCCTGGCAACCATACAGAACACTCTATTAACCACATAGCAACATCCTGGGAACCAACCAGAACGCCCTAGCAACCGCACATAACCCTCAGAAACCAAAAAGTAAAACCCTGACAACTGCAGAGAACATTCTTGCAACCACCAGAACAACCTACCAACTACATAGCAACAGACTGGCAACCACCCTAGCAACTGCATAGCAACACTCTAAGTTAAAAACTTTTTTTTTTTACAACGGGGACTAATCAATCAAAACTTACTTAAACTAGACAATGATTTTTTTCTAGATCTGCTGTACAGCCGAAACAATCTTAGTTGCATTATTTTCCTGTTATCACTGTAAAGCTGCTTTGAAACAATCTGTATTTTAAAAAGCTCTTAAATGGAGGTAACTTGATTTAATTTGACTCTGACAACCACATCAAACACCCAAACAGCTGCATAGCAACACAGAATACCCTAACCACATGTTGTAGCAACACCATGGCAACCACAAAAATACTCCAGGAACCACATAGCAACATCCTAGCAACCAACCAGAACACCCTAGCAACCACACAAAAACCCCAGCAACCACAAAGAACATCCTAGCAACCACAACTAGAGCAACCACAAAGAACAACCACACAGAAAATCCTTGCAAACACCAGAATTTAACAGCAACACCCTGGCAACCACACAAAACACCCTAGCAACTGCACAGCAAAACACTGACAACCAAAGAGAATCCCAAGTGTATAGCAGTGAGTTTTGCACCACAGATCATTAATCAGAACGTAAAAATATAGTCAATGAGATACTGTCTGAAACATGAGATGCTGAATGAAGGTGTGTGAACACACACACATACACACACGCACGCACCGACACACGTCTACTTAGCTATCTAAATGAGGACATTTCATATACGTAATTGTTTTTATACCGTACAAACTGTAAATTCTGTCCGTTTACACTAAACCTACCCATCACAGAAAACTTTCTGCATTTTTACATTTTCAAAAAACCTTTACTTTATTTTTATACCAGATTTACAAATGAGGACGTCCATAAAGGGAGATTTTGGCCACTTCTGGGTACAAATTTGTCCCCAAAATATAGTTAAGTAGGTAACACACACACACACACACACACACACACACACACACACACACACACACACACACACACACACACACACACACACACACACACACACACACACACACACAGTCTAATTTCTGCCAATTGCACTGTTATCTAGAGAGAACACATTGTGATTTAATGTGGTTTTTAATTTCAACAAGACACCAGAGACTCTCGTCATTACAACAATAAACCACATGAATTTCACAATTTTAGGAGCCTCCAAGAACATCTTCTCCAATATAATGAAATATTATTAATATATCTGTTGTTGTTTTTTTTCATTCAGAATACACAGATGTGTTTGAATAGCCATCAATGGAGAACGATGTTCAAGAAAGAATGATTATAATAGGACCTCAGACTGCTGGTACACTGAATTAAACATGTTATCTGATGCACTTGAGTTTATGTTCATCTGCAGATCTGCAGGCTGGATACACACCGATCCCAATCTGAAGTGAACTCAGATTAGGAAAATTCTCACGGATGCCATTCAAGGACATGGTCCCCGGAAGTTCACAGCCTGTCCAGTGTGTGTGTGAGTGTGTGTGTCAGTGAGAGTGTCTGTGAGTGAGTGGGTGAGAGTGAGTGAGTGAGTGAGTGAGTGTGTGAGTAAGAGAGAGTGTGTGTGTGTGTGTGTGTATGTGTGTGTGTGTGTGTGTGTGTGCTCACAGAAGCTCGTTGGCAGTGTCTCTCAGTAAGTGTAACATGCTGTCTGGCAGGTCCGGGCCGTTTGCCACGTAATGTTGCACACACACACACACACACACACACACACACACACACACACACACACACACACACACACACACACACACACACACACACACACACACACACACACACACACACACACACACACACACACACAACACACACACACAACACACACACACACACACACACACACACACACACACACACACACACACACACACACAGGAAGAGGAAAACAGCGGGAAGTCGGGAAGTGTTGCGACCCAGAGGATCAGACGGAACAAAACAAAGAGAATGAAAAGGTTCTGTTTATCAAAGGCATGATAATGGTTATCGTGCTCCTTCACACTGCAGGAGAACAGATGAAACACCAGGAGTTTGGAGGAAAGTGAGACTGCAGCTCACGCACAGAAATATAATAATCTCAATTCATGAAACGTCATTAAACGGATCATCGTTAACATGACAACCAGGGTCAGGAAAAATACAGAGTTTAAGAATGTGTGAGTCAAAATTGAATTGGCCGCAGCGTACAAAAGAAGAATTGGATATTGACATTTATTTGATCAAAATACAGTAAAAACAGTGAAATGTTATTATGATTTAAAACAGCTGTTTTCTATGTGAATATATAGTAAAGTGTAATTTATTCCTGTGATCAAAGCTGAATTTTCAGCATCATTACTCCAGTCTTCAGTGTCACATGATCCTTCAGAAATCACTATAATATGATGATCTGATGCTCAAGAAACATTTATGATTATTATCAGTTGAAAACAGTTCATATTTTTGTGGAAACTGTGATACATTTTATTTTTCAGGATTATTTGATACACCGAATTTTTCAGCTTTTATTTTAAAAACAATCTTTTGTAACATCATAAATGTCTTTACTAAAACGTTTGATCAATTTATTCATCCTTGCTCTTTAAGAAAAATAGTGTAGCCTATATAACAATCTATTTTTCATTATAATATATTCACTTTTAAACAGTTTTCATTTTCATTAATTTAAACTGACACAACAGTTTCAGTTGAATTTGTTTATGTCGAGTTTGGTTCCATTTTAATTGAATTTCCTTATATTCAAATTTAAATTCCAATTCAGCATCCTGATTAATGTTCTAGAGTCAGGAATTTAACATTTAATTCTGAAAGGCACCGACCGCATCACATACAGCATCTATCAAAACTGCAGCAGTCGATAGACGGTCACAGCGAAGGTAAACCCTGATTTAATAAGCGTACGTGAGATCATAAACCCCGCGCTTTTCCCGAGTCTCCAAACCACATCCAGATTTTCCAATTCCACTCGCGTCAGACACAAAACCTGATTCATTCTCCTCTCATCCACTGAATCTCTCATGTAATATTGGATTTGGAGACCTTGAGAGATTAAAATCCATCCTTAAATTCACAATATTAGAAAAAGATGCTGTCTCAAGCGTTTCGCAGTGGGGGTCAGCTGACCTGTGCCCTGACCTTTGACCCGAGAGAGACACACTCACACAGCTCAGACTCTATTCAGCTCAATAGATTTCAGATGTGAAGATCACTAAATAACTTCCTGCATTTTCCATTTTCACCGTCCCTTTCAAGGAAAACAGCGTTTGTGTAAACAGCTTCCTCAGTGTTTCTGTCTCGTTTTCCAGCACAAATATCTAAACTTTCTTAAATCAAGATACATTTACTGAAGATGCAAAAATTACTTGAAGATATTAAGAATGAATCAAAATGAAGTGAATTTGTGCTTTAAAGTAGAACAAATATCGAAAGGAGTCAGAAAAATAAACCTAATTGAAAGTGAAATCAAGATTATTTTTCTGACCCCATTAGGAGATATTTATTCTTGTTTTAAGCATAAATGAGCTTAATTTTAATACATTTTTCAGAAAACAAGACTTAAGGCTCATTCACAGTTCACACCAAGGACGATAACTATAACAATAAAGATATAGTTTTGAAAATCAATCTAAATGTAAAAGAATAGAAGAGTCCACAGCACGACTATAACAATAATGAAACAATCCAGTTTATGAATGTTAAAAACCCTGACAGCCAATCAGAATCCATCCTGCTTTAAAGAGCTCAAGCATTTAAAGTGACAGACGACAAAACTGTGGCGCGCTTACAATAAACTTAAAAGAAATTGTGTGCTGGTGTGGATGCTAATATAGTTATTGTTCTTGGACTGAACGACCCTTAAATATGTACTTTTGCTTTTCCAGAAATGCATCTGGATTTAATAATGTTTAGATGTTTGTGCTGGAAAACAAGACAGAAACACTGAGGAAGAAAGTACTATTTGCAGTGTCCGAGATAAGAAATCCTTCCCTTACTGTTTGTACAGCAAGAGAGCTGACAGAAAAAAGCATGATGAATTACATCCTGGGTTTGATTTGACCTCATGTCTCGATTAACCTGTTCGATTGGATAACAGCAGAGCTCTAGCTGACCTCTGACCCCGCTGAAGAACACGCATGACAGGGTCTTTTTTATCTCGCAAGCAGCAATTTGTCTCCAAATAAATATGGCAGACAAATACGTCATGTGATTACACGACAAATCTCTGACTGGAGAAAATCACAGGCACATTTGTAAAGCAACACACGCTGCTGATGAACGCTGGCCCACTTCTGTCACAGCGAGCTGGTTTATGTTCGTGGAAGTACATTATAGGAGCGTTTGATGTTATCTTTGTTTGCCGACTGTATTACACACACACGCTGACATTACTGACACCTCCAACACACACAGGCTGCTTTCATTCCCATCCAAATTAAATCTAACATCCACAAACCTCTGGAGGAACTGCTTTTAATCATACACTGAAAGAAATGTGCATTAGCACTACAGTATACAGTTACAAAGAAACTGTAAGGGTTATGTTTAGTTTAATAGTGTTTTAGTTCGGTTTTTCCCTGTTTCTGTTTGCCTGAGTTCTCATTCATTATTTGTTGTCATGGTTACTGATTGCTTTGCACACCTGTTTCTTGTTCAGTTCGTTGTATTTAAGCCCACAGTTTAGTTCTACTCATTGTTCGACTAAAAAATCTAATTTTACTGTGTAATATATCTTGTTTTTAATCATATACCCACTAAATGCCATATGCAATCAAAAAAGACTGTGATTAATTTCTTTACAATTCAGTTAAATGGTATTTTTTTACACTACACTAGTGTATTATGTGATGAATATTGATGCTTAGTTTATCAATATTTTATTAGCGTACGCAAATAAAAGTAGACTTTATGATGTTTCGAATGATGTATAACACTTGTCTGTATGACAAAACAGTAAATGTACTTTGATTTACACTTTTGTCTTGTTTTCCACTACAAATATCTAACCATTCTTAAATCAGGATACATTTACTGCAGAAGCAAAACTTGTTCAGATATTAAGTCTTGTTTAAAGAAAAATGTATCAAAATGTAGTGAATTTGTGCTTAAAACAAGAACAAATATCTGCCAATGGAATCAGAAGAATTATCTAGTTTACCCTTTGAATTAAGATTATTTTTTCTGACCCCACTGGCACATATTTATTCTTTTTTTAATCATAAAATCCCTTGATTTTGATCTTTTTGATTAATGATCTTCAGTCATTTTGCTTCTCCAGTATAGTATCCTGATTTAAGAATGTTTATATTTTTCTGCTGGAAATCAACAACAACAAAACTCAAAGTAATAATACAATCTTTTTGCTGTGTATGGCCACTTCACAAGACTATAAATGAGTTAAGAGAGCCACTAAAAGTCCTCTTTGAACTGACGCGATTAGAGTCGTGACGTCTGATGTGATAACGTCAGTCACTATTTGAGAGAAATGGCCGTAATCACAGAGAGCCGATAAAATTTCTTCTGAGCCGTTATCAGCAGCACCTTTACGACTGATTCAGAGAAATGTCACCATCTCCAGAGACGGAAAACCACCATCTGAAAGCTACTGTAATGACACTGAACCTGAACCATAATGATCTAGAGAGTTTTCTAAAGAGCGCTTCACTCAACAACAGTCCATGAAAACAGACATTCAAGATTGGCTAAACTAGTGAGCTGTGATTGATCGACACTCTAATAGACATAAAAATACACAGGAAACCGAAATAGTGTAGAATAATCCAACTTAATTTCATTGAACTAGTTTTTATACTCTTCGTTATTGCATAAAAATGTATTTGTTATTCATTTCTCTTTGTGTGTCCACCAACAAGGCACTTCATAATTGATGAACGTTGCAACATTGACACAATTATTGAACTGAACTGAATCAACCTTGAACTGAATTGATCTGAATTAAAACACTGTTCACTGTTATTTTACTATTTTATTACTGTGAATCTGCTTTGAAACAATCTGTATAAAGCGCTATAGAAATAGATGTGTCTTGACTGGACCAACTGAGCTATTAGTCCCAAACCAATCAAATTCATTTCAAAATTTGATGAGCCAAGAGCCTAAAATAAAAAAATAAAAAAATAGAAAATAAATAAATAAAATAAAATAAAGTAAAACACTGGTAACTTATTAACAATATTATTTATAATTGTAATATTATATTGTATTTATAAAATGTATATGCTGTTAGCAACATATAATTTTTGAATGGCTATCAATGGAGAAAGATGCTTTTATGCATCCAGATAAATTAAAATAATATAAAATAATAAACAAACATAAAAAATATATATTTCTATGTTGCATGCAACAAATCATTTTTGAATGGCTATCAATAGAGAAAGATATTTTTTTTACATCTACCAGCAGGTTTTGAAATCTTTTTTCTCTGACCTTAAAGGTCAAAGTCAAGTAAAAATGGTGATGTGACCAATTAAAAATTCAGTGAATGAAAGCACAATCAATCTGTTGAATAATAGTACGTTTTTCTCAATTCATGCATGTTCATTTTGCTGGGAATCAAACCCATGATCTTAATGTTGCTTTTGCTGTTTGACTTTCAGAAAAAAAAAAAAAAAGTGAAATGCACAATAATGTGGATGTCAGCATGATATAAAACACAATTACAATGAAATTGGACAGTTTCCATTATAGTCATAATGAAAGCTTGATGGATGAACTGGAAAGGAGGTTTTAATTGAACATTTGCTTAAATATTCCTGCCAGAGACAGCTGACATCTTAAACTGCCTGTATTGTGAAATCACCTTTCTTAATACAGATAATAACAGCGTCGGAAGTCATTGTGAAATCTGGCAACTAAAAGCGGGACGCTTCACACTTCAAATCCAGCTTTGACTTTCTGTTTGGAATTATGCTCAATATGACTGTCATGATGTATATTAATTACGATGTTCACCAGAGAGACAAAAGCTGCCAAGATGTGAAGACTGGAGCGCGGGACAGAGTGAGACGCACCATCAGTCAGAGAGGGCAAACGCATTTCACAGATGTTCGCTATGGACCGAGATGATGGGACTCGTGAGAAGAACGATATGCTCTATGATTTTCACGTTCTCAGCAGCACCGGCTAGTCAAGCACATAATAACGGATCTCGATGTAACGAGGCCTCGGGACGTGACGACGATGTGAAGGTCCTGAAGGAACGTTATGAGGGGAAGCTAATGAGGTTTGCCTGTATTTTCATCTCACCTTGTAGACAGCTGTCCCTCAGCGAAACACTCAAATTGCATTTTCTTTAAAAAAAATATTGATTCATATTGATTTCTGTCCTCCCTGGATTTTTTATGTTGTCCTTGAAAATGAATCACAACAAGAGAAAATATTGCATTTTCTTATAATGAACAAACGGCTTTGTCACCGACATACAGTGAGGGAAATAAAGTTATATTAGGGCTGTTGAAACTGCTTGAAATTGAATCACATGCAGGCCTAAACACATAAAACTCGATCGGGTTCAAAATGCAAAACACACCTGGGTTGACAGGTATTTCTGGTCTCTGAGTATTTCATCTTGTTACTGTATAGCATGAGCTCATATCATGTGCTTGAACAAACCAAACATCTCTCTGATCCTTGAACCCTCATAACAAACTTTAAAACTGTCTTTTTAAAAAGCAGCTGCACGAAGCCGAATTTAAAAAAACAGAAAAAAGAAAAAGGGTGCATTTAACCTCTGGGTATTTGTATGCACATTTATGCATTTGGCAGATGCTTTTATCCGAAGAGATTTACAATGTGTTGATGGCGTACATTTTTATCAATTCATGCATATTCATTTTGCTGGGAATCCTAATGTTGCTTTTGCTGTTTGACTTTCAGACAAAAGGAAAAAGTGAAGAATTAAAAAAATATATTTTAGATTATATATATATATATATATATATATATATATATATATATATATATATATTTTTTTTTTTTTTTTTTTTTTAAATACACTGCAAGAATGGTTTTAAATTGCATATCTTATGTAATTTAGCTGTTTAAGTAAATTAATCTTGATTTGAGTCGTTTTATGAAAAATCGAAGTTAAGTGAAAATATTTGCCAGTGGGGTCAGAAAAATAATCTTAATCCAAAGTAAAAATGAGATTATTTTTCTGATTCCATTGGCAGATATTTGTTCATTTCTCACTTCATTTTGATCATTTTTCATTTCTACTTTTGTTGTTGTAAAGTGTGGAAACTATTAATGTTAAAGGTTGTTTTTTTTTCCAGATTTCTTTGGTCAAATATTTTGGTAAAAATGGTAAAATCCATTTATTGGCAACAAATTATTGTCAATTTAACCCTGCACCATAACAATCATACCCAGAATGTGATCAATTATGTTCAATGTTGATTCAGTTCTGTTCAATAACTGTGTCAATGTTGCAAAGTTCATCAATTATGAAAATGTTGTGGCCCAAATTGACCCGCAAACATCATAATCGCAAAATAAATTCTATACGCACATTCCACAACACGTCAGAGTGTAGAAACTTTGCATGAATGTTCATGATCCGAAATTAAAAAAAGTCACAAAATATCAAGAAAACTAAATAAAAGGTTAATCATGAATTTTTGACAGCTCAAAAATCAATTTGGGTCAAAACGACCAGCGATAGTTTCAGACAAAGCGAAATTTTTCACAAACTTTCCTTTTCTAGTTAAAACTAATAAACGCCAAGCTAGTTAACCATGTAATATGTGGGGCAAATTGAACCACAAATATCATAATCATAAATATTACACCCACATTCCACAACACATGAGTGTCGAAACTTTGCATGCATTTCCATCATCCAAAATGCGAAAAGGTCACAAATTATCAAGAAAGAATTATTAGTTAATTATTAAATCTGAAAACTCAAAAATCAATTCGGGTCAAACTGACCAGCAACATACATAATACATTCAGAAAAAGCCAACATTTTGACCAACTTTCCTTTTCTAGTTAAAACTACAAAATTCCAAGCTGTAATTGTACTTAAAGATGCAAAAATAATGTCCAGCTCATAAACACTCAATTACTATCAATAGTATACTATTATACTTTATGTTACTATTTTTAATTAAAAAAATACTTTTTCAATATTTTCTGGTTTCACTTTATTTGAAGGTTTAGTAATTTTGTTGAGTGTTTTTATCTTTTTTTTTTTGTTGTCAATCCAATTAGGGTCCATAGAATCTACATTACAAAAATAATACCTAGAATTTGAACTTAATACAATGGTTAAATGGATAAAGGGTTAACCATTAAAATATGTGGGCTAAATTGGACCAAAAATATCATCATAATCATAAATGTAGTACCCACACACCACAACACATGAGAATGTCGAAACTTTGCATGCATTTCGGTCATCCGGAATGTAAAAAGGTCACAAGAAAAAGAAAAAAAAGATAGGTTAACAAGTATTTCTGACAACTCAAAAATGTATTTGAGTCAAATTGACCAGCAACATAATACATTCAGACAAAGCCAACATTTAGACCAGCATTCAGTGTGCTATAGTTGTGTGCTATAGTGCTATAGTGCTATTCAGTGTGTGGTGTCTGTGATGTTAGATTTGTTTATAAGTATGTTTTATCTTTTTTCTTTCTATGTAAAGCACTTCTGTCAACCTCTGTTGCTTTTAGCAGTGCTATATTAATAAAACAAGACAAAGACAGCCTGCCTTTTCTAGTTAAAACTACAAAAATCCAAGCTGTTATTCTCTGTACTTTTAACCCTAAAGTTACACATAGGTCCATAGTGGACAAAAATCTGTCATAAACATTTGAAGCTTGTGAGCACAGAATAAGGTTGGGTCTCATTTAAAAAAAGACCATTGGCAGATTATTGCTGAAGTAAAAAAAAAAAAAACAAGTAAATAAAAAAAAAGTTATATAGGTTTAAGTTTATAAAAATATTGATGATCATTATTTTATATAAAATATATATTTTATGAAACAAGTTGAACTCTAATACGGCCAGAAAATCAAAGCCATACATCTAAATAAGTTGTGTTCCAAATTTGAGGTTGATATCTCAAAAAATGAGCTTTCGGTGAGAGTTTGTTTGAGCGCAGTAACACATTTTCCCCATTAGATGCAGCAAAACTCCTCGAGTCACACAGTGATTGGATTTTAGATTTGCAGTTGAGTTTTTCTCTCTCAATATTACAAACACACACACGCACACACACACACACACACACACACACACACACACACACACACACACACACACACACACACACACACACACACACACACACACAGTTATAATTTATCCAATTTGCTCTATAATATGCGGAACCAGAAAACAGGAATAAAGCGAGTATTTGCTCTATAGGCCAAGCCTGGAAAAATGGCACCATCTGGTAAAAAATAGTAAAAATGTTCATTTTTAAGCCTTGCCAACAGAATGAAAGCCTCTTAACAAAGATTGCATCATTTTATAGTTAAACGGCCCTGGGATTAAAAATAGCAGTTTAAATGGGTTTCAATGGGGACATGTTTGTCCAAAAGGCGCTGAGAGGAAGTATTTTGTGAACCTAGTGTAAAATAGATTTTTTTTAAAGAAAATGGCGGTGAAATACTTAAATTCAAATAAAAATACACACCTGTGGCAAATGTTATGCAGTTAGCATTAACACAGGCAAAGTGATCGAAAAAACTAAACTGCAAAAGACAAAAATGTCCATTAGGATGCTCAAGGGCAAACATAACTTGATGATGATAAAGCAGCCAATCGTGTTCAGTCGTGTGCTGTGATGTCACACTCACATATGTAATAATACTCTCGGCCTGGCCTGAACTCGAAGCCCAGCGAGAAGGGCGTGAAGAGCTGGAACTTCTCGGAGAACTTGAGCGGGCCGTTGGGCGAGTGAGGCCGGTTGCACTCCCAGCGCTTGAAGCCCTTGGCGGTGTGGTCACACGTGCTGTAGCCGTCGTAGTTCACCATGTAGAGCACATAGCGCTCGGCCCGCTCCTCGGGGATCGAGTCCTCGTAGTGCGGACAGTACACGTCCAGGTAGTCGTTTATACACACGTCGATGTGATAGTCTCCACGTTGAAACCTGCAGGACACACAAAGACAAATGAGTTAGAACCAGTGGCGTAACTATGCTTTAAAAAGTGTGTGTGTGTGTGTGTGTGTGTGTGTGTGTGTGTGTGTGTGTGTGTGTGTGTGTGTGTGTGTGTGTGTGTGTGTGTGTGTGTGTGTGTGTGTGTGTGTGTGTGTGTGTGGGTTAGGGTTGCCAACTCCAGAAAAGAAAAATACGGGTGGTTCTTTACAGAAAAATAAGGGACACTCAAAATATTTGTACCGTATCACACAGTATATGTCATTTCAGGTTCGTATGTGAATTTTTGAATTAGATTGTAAGCAGGTTTAGCTTTAATTTTTATTTATTTTAATTTTATCCAGAAACCTGCGCTCTGCAAGTGAACGTCGTCTTGTGGTGCATCATCTCAGAGAGCCACTAAATCTCTTTTAAATCTCTCCTTCTCCTGGTCTGTTCCCTGCTGGAGGAACGATCTGAAACTCAACCCAGCGTTGAGTACGTGGCCGTGTTCAAGAAACGGCAACTCCATTAATACTAACACTTTATCTTCTATTCTATATCTATTATCTTCATAAAAATAAAAAAAGTACACATACTGCGTTAGATTAAACTGGGAAGGGTCACAAGACTTGCATATCGTTGTCTTCGGTTGTTATCATTTGTAAGTCGCTTTGGATAAAAGCGTCTGCTAAATAAATGTAAAGTTTTAGTAATTTTGTTGTGAGTTTTAGTTCAATAGTTCATTAGTGTTTAAAAAAAAAATATATATATATATATATATATATATAATTTATTAGTTTTAGTTGTTATAGTATTTCAAATTAAACTAAAAGAAAATGACAAATGTTTTTTTTACATTTTATTTAAGATAGCATTTATTTTGTTCCAGCTAATGAAATTTGTAAAAAATATTTTTATTTATTAGTTTTAGGTTACTTAGTTTTAGTTATTTTAGTAGGCCAACTTCAAGTTAAACTAAATTATAATTAGCTTAAATAAATAATATTTATAATATTTTATTTTATTTTATTTCTCTTAGGGTTAATTTGCTTATTTTGTTTTAACTAAAGTTGTCTTGGCAACTACCTAAAATAAAACAAAAAGTATTTACATTTTTAAATATTTTCTTTTCTTTCAGTTAACATTTATTTTCTTTTATTTAACAGCAGTTTTACAATATGTCTATACTTTTTATTTATGTTTTATTTATTTTGTTTTTATTTTTATTTTAGTACTTTAAATTAAACTATGTAAAAATTTGAAGTTTTTTACATATTATTTTATTTCAGTTAACGTTTATTTTGTCTCAACTAATGAAAATGGTTTTAGTTGAAGTTTTAGTGAACAAAAATAACCTTGGGTCGAGATTAGATGAATGAACGTAGTTACACGTTACTGCATGTATTAATAACAGAAAATTATGCATAATTACAAGTAACTAACCCTAACCCAAACCCTATGAAACTGTCAACTTAAAATAAAGTGCATTTTACTGAGATGAGCCGAGATCTGCTTCCAAACTCTTGACGTCTATGCCAAATGTTTTGAAATAACTCCAATGTGCAACACAAGAAATGAACTCATTAATCACAAAACAGACTAACATGTCCAAAAGCATGCCTGATGTGTTTACGGATGACAAGCAAATCTGGCGTCATCTCACTGTTGAAATGCGTAACATCGGCCCTTATTTGGTTCTCAAACATCGTAAAGTATGTGAAAATCAACAACGGTAAGCGTTAAAGATTATGACCTCTGACTGACTCTAAACGAATGTTTGTCAAAGTGACACTGTTTCTATCTTTGTGTCGCTGACTCTTGCGTTCGCTCATCACCTGTAAATACACTCGACTTTATATTCTAAACTTTGAGCAAATGACTAAAAGCTTAAGATTTAATTGGGACTCAGTTTGAGAAATGTCCTTTGGAAACGTTTAACTGAAATTCTCCATCCTTGAATTTGTCCTCCTGAAACAATCCTATCTTTCCTCCTAAATCAGGACTAAAAGCATGCAGTGAATGCGGATGCTGTTGACATTCATCTGTTCTGTAAGTCTCTCGTGTGCTTCTGACGGGTCGGTGTTACAGCAGAGCTGAAGTAAACCAGCGGGTCAAACGGGTGAGACTGA
>NW_027509183.1:1770000-1777500 GCF_051911475.1 Siphateles boraxobius
TATGATGATTAGATGCACTTTTATGATAGATAGATGCACTTTTATGATGGATAGATGCACTTCTATCAAGGATATATGCACTTTTATGATGGACAGATGCACTTTTATGATGGACAGATGCACTTTTATGATGGATAGATGCACTTTTATGATGATTAGATGCACTTTTATGATGATAGATGCACTTTTATCATGGATAGATGCACTTTTATGATGGATAGATGCACTTTTATCATGGATAGATGCACTTTTATCATGGATAGATGCACTTTTATGATGGACAGATGCACTTTTATGATGGACAGATGCAGTTTTATGATGATTACATGCACTTTTATGATGATAGATGCACTTTTATGATGGATAGATGCACTTCTATCAAGGATATATGCACTTTTATGATGGATAGATGCACTTTTATGATGGATAGATGCACTTTTATGATGATTAGTTGCACTTTTATGATGATAGATGCACTTTTATCATGGATAGATGCACTTTTATCATGGATAGATGCATTTTTATCATGGATAGATGCACTTTTATGATGGATAGATGCACTTTTATCAAGGATATATGCACTTTTATGATGGACAGATGCACTTTTATGATGGATAGATGCACTTTTATGATGATTAGTTGCACTTTTATGATGATAGATGCACTTTTATCATGGATAGATGCACTTTTATCATGGATAGATGCATTTTTATCATGGATAGATGCACTTTTATGATGGATAGATGCACTTTTATGATGGATAGATGCACTTTTATCAAGGATATATGCACTTTTATGATGGATAGATGCACTTTTATGATGGATAGATGCACTTTTATGATGGATAGATGCACTTTTATCATGGATAGATGCACTTTTATGATGGATAGATGCACTTTTATGATGGACAGATTCACTTTTATTAAGGATAGATGCACTTTTATGATGGATAGATGCATTTTTATCGTGGATAGATGCACTTTTATGATGGATAGATGCATTTTTATCATGGATAGATGCACTTTTATGATGGATAGATGCACTTTTATGATGGATAGATGCACTTTTATGATGGATAGATGCACTTTTATGATGATTAGATGCACTTTTATGATGGATAGATGCACTTGTATGATGGATAGATGCACTTTTATCATGGATAGATGCACTTTTATGATGGATAGATGCACTTTTATGATGGACAGATTCACTTTTATTAAGGATAGATGCACTTTTATGATGGATAGATGCACTTTTATCATGAATAGATGCACTTTTATCATGGATAGATGCACTTTTATGATGGATAGATGCACTTTTATGATGGACAGATGCACTTTTATCATGGATAGATGCATTTTTATCATGGATAGATGCACTTTTATGATGGATAGATGCACTTTTATCATGGATAGATGCACTTTTATCATGAATAGATGCACTTTTATCATGAATAGATGCACTTTTATGATGGATAGATGTACTTTTATCATGGATAGATGCACTTTTATGATGGATAGATGCACTTTTATGATGGACAGATTCACTTTTATTAAGGATAGATGCACTTTTATGATGGATAGATGCAATTTTATGATGGACAGATTCACTTTTATCATAGATAGATGTACTTTTATGATGGACAGATTCACTTTTATGATGATAGATGCACTTTTATCAAGGATAGATGCACTTTTATGATGAATAGATGTACTTTTATCAAGGATAGATACACTTTTATGATGGATAGATGCACTTTTATGATGGATAGATTCACTTTTATCATGGATAGATGCACTTTTATGATGATAGATGCACTTTTATTTACTTCAAAACAGAAACAGCCATTCACTGCCATTATAAAGCTTGGAAGAGCCAGGACATTTATTAATATAACTCTGATTGTATTTGTCTGAAAGAAGAATGTCGTATACACATAGGATGACTTCAAGGTGAGTAAATCATGGGCTAATTTTCATTTTTGGGTGAACTATCCCTTTAAGATGGTTAGTTAACGAGGTTATTGCCTTGCTCTGGCACACACACACACACACACACACACACACAGATGCCTCAGAGTTCATAAGCAGCGCACATGTTGCTAAGAACGGCTGCAAGCAAACATCTGTAATTATGAATCGTCAGTAACGAGTTTATCCGGCGGACGAGGAGTGTCTGGTTTAACGTTCTCTGATGTGTATTTTCATCGAGGTCAGAGTGAGTTCAGATCCCGCAGAGCTGCACATTTACTGCGGATTCAAATCAACAAGTCATCACTCATGAAAACACACTCACCTCCGGCTCTGAGCGCAGGTTTATTTTCTAAGGAAGACAAACGGATGATGCCAGAGTAAACAGCTCTCCGTCTTTATTAATATGTTTATCAAATAAATGTATTATCCTCCCGCAGGCACGACATTCACCGGGATAAGCTGAAATCACAACTATGAGAAAACATCTGAATTTCTTACATTTGTTTCCCTGTCCAATAGAAGGACACGGTTTTGTAGGACGAGGATTTGCATAATGTAATGTAAACTGAGGCTGGTTGAGAAAAGTGAATATTTCCTTTTATTAAGATTTCTTAAAGCTATCAATCAACTTTTGTGTCACCTGACAAACGCATTCAGAGAACATGGTCTATGTTGCCTTCAGATCCTTATGGGAATGATTTTGATCAGAATAAAAGGACGTGTTCAGAAATTCTAGATTTCTTTCAATCTTTTTAACATCCTAATGAAGTGCTAGAGCATACAATGTAGGAATAACACCCTTTATGTGTTTAATTAATTAATTATCTGTGAATTTGTAGTTTTGCCGCAGAGGATTATGGGAAATGTAGTTTTGTCACACAAGCCATCTCAATCACTATTCTTCATCAACAGAACACAAAATATGTGCAAAACTAAGCTGTTCCATAAACATTCACAATTAAAACGTAATAATTATTCCACCATGATTCTTTAATCAAACACTTCAGTGTTCTTCACATGCACTCATTTCATAAATCCTCCAAAATCATTCTGACAGCATTTAAAGGAAACATTACATCTTCTAAGCAGATATATATGGATCATACCCAATAACATAACTAATATAAATTTCAATAAAGATTCAGCTGGAATCTGTTTGCTTAGCTGAGAATCACAGAGCAAAACATCCGCCATATGTGAATCGTTTTATTGAACACAACCGTGTCAAAGCGGAACAGCCTTGTGTGTAAACTGAACACATGTTGGGATATGTTTGTGTTTGTTCTTGTATTTTCATTTAATTCCAGCTGATTCCTGCTGCCACTGTGTGCTGAGTGACACTCTCTTCTCTTCACAACTCTTCTCTCTTTCACACACACACACACACACACACACACACACACACACACACACACACACACACACACACACACACACACACACACACACACACACACACACACACACAGTTCTCTACAGCCAGTATCACGTCACGGTGAGAGTGTGTTATTATTATATCAACACTTTCACAACAGCCACAAACAAAAGTGTCAGTCATTTCCTGAGGAAGAAGAAACTCTGATGTCCTGGAGAGCAATTGTGCTTCAGGAGGAACACACACACACACACACACACACACACACACACACACACACACACACACACACACACACACACACACACACACACACACACACACACACACACACACACACACACACACACACACACACACACAAAGCTGTTCCTGGAGCCAGATGGAGGGTCTCTCGCTCTTCACAACTCTTCTCTCTTTCAAACACACACACACACACACACACACAAACACACACACACACGCACGCTGTTCCTGGAGCCTGATGGAGGTGGAGGGTCTCTCACTCTCCACGAGTCTTCTCTCTCTCTCTCTCTCTCTCTCTCTCTCTCACACACACACACACACACACACACACACACACACGCACGCTGTTCCTGGAGCCTGATGGAGGTGGAGGGTCTCTCACTCTCCACGAGTCTTCTCTCTCTCTCTCTCTCTCTCTCTCTCACACACACACACACACACACACACACAAAAACACTCACGCTGTTCTCTCGCTCTTCACGACTGGACCGCAGCCACATTCGGCTCTAATGAGGCTTCAGGGTTTTTGCTACGAGGCCAAAATGCCTGTGGATGATCTGGATGATGTGTGTAATAGATGTCTCTCAGAGAGCACAAACACAAAACTCAATCTGAGAAGACTCTCACACACACACACACACACACACACACTCACACACACACACAATCACGCGATCTGATTTTGAGGTGAGACCATATACTGTAAAAAAACATGGACGTAGAGTCCGTAACGTCACCCGTAGTGTTTCTGAAGAGCGTTTTTTTAGCCTAAAGTGGGCGGAGCCGGCCGTTGCAATCTTAGCAGCGCGTCACTCCCAGATAAACGCAAATGGCCAAAGATGCCTTGTTACCACTGTGCAGGCTGGTGGTGGTGGTGTAATGGTGTGGGGGATGTTTTCTTGGCACACTTTAGGCCCCTTAGTGCCAATTGGGCATCGTTTAAATGCCACGGCCTACCTGAGCATTGTTTCTGACCATGTCCATCCCTTTATGGCCACCATGTACCCATCCTCTGATGGCTACTTCCAGCAGGATAATGCACCATGTCACACAGCTCGAATCATTTCAAATTGGTTTCTTGAACATGACAATGAGTTCACTGTACTAAAATGGCCCCCACAGTCACCAGATCTCAACCCAATAGAGCATCTTTGGGATGTGGTGGAACGGGAGCTTCGTGCCCTGGATGTGCATCCCACAAATCTCCATCAACTGCAAGATACTATCCTATCAATATGTGCCAACATTTCTAAAGAATGCTTTCAGCACCTTGTTGAATCAATGCCACGTTCTGTAGAATTAAGGCAGTTCTGAAGGCGAAAGGGGGTAAAACACAGTATTAGTATGGTGTTCCTAATAATCCTTTAGGTGAGTATATCTATTAGACGTTTTTAAATCCGAAAACTCAAAAAAGCAACAAAATTTTCAGACATCCATGAGTAAAACAGAGTAAAACAACTGAAAAACAGCACTGGTTGTTCTCTTATTCTCGATACTCGACAACGTCGGACACCAACGGCGTGGGCGAAGGTATAATGTGTGTATTAAATTGTATGAAATAAGATATATAGACCAAAACCAAATTTTTTTTCTGCTGTAAAGCTGGGTATTTTAACATGGGGGATATATGGAATTGACTCACTTTTGGAGCCTGTCTCTAGTGGCCAGTCGATGAGTTGCAGTTTAAGTCACTTCCATGTTGGCTTCACGGGAGAGACTGTAAGGTTTTCGCTCAGGAGAAACGCATCAAACAGAGAGTGAAGTGCAATATGTGTAACGGGACTCTTACAGTAATAACACCTATATTCTTCTCACTGACACACCCACAATCTGTTCACTGACACGCCCACATTCTGTTCACTGACACGCCCACAATCTGTTCACTGACACGCCCACTGACACGTCCACAATCTGTTCACTGAACACACAACAACAGGAAAACTGCCATTGGATTGTTTACAAGGTTTTTTTTACAAGGCCATGTCATCAAATCTTCAAAAGATATTTTGTGAGAGCAATGATATAACCCATAATATCATATTATTAAAAAATGATTTAAAAAAAAGATAACAAATGATAAAAATTAATTTTATCCCATGCAATGAAAATAATATAATATTAATACATTGTATTCATATTTATTAATAAATAATACATTTTTATTTAAATAAATTTGACAATTATTTTAATAAAGTTAATGTTATAATTTTTTGAATAAAATAAAATAAAGTAAAAACAATCATTGTGAAATATTATAACCATTTAAATTAGGTGTTTTTATTTGAATATATTTTACATTTCTTTTAACAAAGTTAATGTTATAATTTCTCTGAGAATAAATAAAAAATAAAATAAAAAATAAAATAAAAAATAAAATAAATAAATAAATAAAACAATTCAAAAGTTTTGGGTTTGGTAAGATTTCATAATGTTTTTTGGAAAGAATTATCTTTTGCTCACCAAGGCTGCATTTATTTGATCCCAAATACAGTAAAAAAATGTAATATTGTGTATTATTATTCATATTTGAAATTATTTATTATGAAATCGTATTATTTTCTATTTTAATATATTTTAAAATTCATTTAACATGGTTAATGTTATAAAATCTCCACGTTATTCAGAGTTTTGTGTGAAAGCAACTATAACCCAAATGATGAGAGATGATGAACTGTATCCCGGTAGTCAAACGTGTGTCTACACAAGACTAATCTAATGCTGGACGTCTCTCTTCTGAGCAGGGTTAATCCGGACACATACAACAATCAAAATCAATAGCAGTCTGAGACAATTTAGATAAGTGAACGTCCACAGGTGACTGGCAGACTGATGGAGACAACACAAGACTCAAGGACATTTCCACCTTTCACACCAGACAAAACAGCAGATTTACTGAGTTTTCCCAGGATTAGCACAGCCGAAATATCCAGCGCATGATTGACTGTCCTGAAGAACTGCTCCTATAGATGTACACAGCGAACACACGACTCACGAGCAGCTGCTGTGTTACGGAGGAATAAATCCAGTCTCTCAATTAGGATTTGACACCTGGGGCAGGACTGTGAACTATGACCCTATGATGTCTCAACACAGTTTTCAGGATCATCTAAATGAAGAATCGACTCAGAACTGGAGGTCAGACCCCCGTGGAGAAGCTGCAAGGTCGTGGATATGAACTGAATAAAGCCTGGGACTCATATGAACTCTTCTGCTCAGCAGAACTGCGTTTATTTGATCAAAAATACAGTAAAATTCTGAAATATTATTAGTATTCAAAATAGTGGATATACTGTAAAATGTCATTTATTCCTGTGATTTAAATCTGATATATTATTGCAATGTAAAATATCTGTTTTCTATGTGAATATATAGTAAAGTGTAATTTATTCCTGTGATTTAAAGCTAAATTTTCAGGTCTTCAGTGTCACATGATCCTTCAGAAATCACTATAATATGATGATTTGATGCTCAAGAAACATTTATGATGAAAAGCTCTGTCATTTTTCACCCACAATAATATAAAAAAGTTACAAAGAAAATAATGTCACAATGCATTGGCCCACAAATTATTTGTATTCTTTTGATTTTAAGGTGAAATATGAGCTGACATTCGCCCACGTTTATTCAATCAAAGATTACAAAATCATCCTGGCTGTAAGTACGTCATCTTTTTTTGTAATTGTCACACATCCAGAGATTGGTCTAAGCAAGTTACAAGCCCCCATAATTCCCCAGTGCAAATGATGTGCTCAGTTCACCCTCATCTCTGCATATCTAACCATCATTCTTCAGATAAATGCAGTACGAGATGATACTGGTGCTGTTTTCATCAAGTCCCACGTCACTTTCCACTTGGCCTATTTCTGGCAGATATGAAGAAGAAATGAAACGAGGCTGGAAAGCGTT
>NW_027509183.1:1782500-1800000 GCF_051911475.1 Siphateles boraxobius
TTTGCTTTCGATTGGAATTTGTTTAAAAGTGGACATTTCAAGCTTTCGCCTACATAGGCTATATTTTGTTTCAGTTCTCGCGCTCCAGTTCACGGAGATCATGAAAGCGCGTAGGCTAGCTACTGATTGTTTTATTTTATTTTACAAAAGCACAATGTTTTCTTGTTATTATGAGTTTACACAAATAAAAGTTGTTGCGAATAATGTATTATTATTTTCTGTATGACCAGAAATGATAGAGTATTTTAAGTTGTTTCCACTGTTGATAGGAAAATGCAAGTGTTCGCGCCGGCGAAAAATGTGAAAGTTAATGGAAGCGCGGCTAATAATAAGCTTGTCTTTAAGTCACACTGAATATTGATTACTTGCTCAACATACCCTTTTAAATTGCAATGGGATTTGCGGTGCTGTTTTCGGCCGCTAAACACCACTAAACAGATAGATTCATTTTTTCAAAGCAATGTACAGTTTTAACAGTTTTACAGATGTTTTTCAGATGTTATCGCGGGCCGCCAGAAATGTTTCCGCGGGCCGCCATTGGCCGCACTTTGAGAACCTTAATTAAATTTAATGCTTTGTAGAGCTCGTAAACACACTTTATCACTAGAAAAAAAACATTCAAAACATTCAACATTTTTTAAACACTAAAAAAAACATTAAATATGAAATTATTATGCAATCACACAAAGACATTTCTCCTTGTATAGAATTTTTTTTTTGCCATAACCTTTTTTTTCTAAGTGTATAATATAATTATTATATATAATATAATGTGTTTAGTATAATTAGTTATAATAATGTAATAATAATATAATAAGTTAATATTTTAATAATTTAACAACACATTCTTATGTTCACAGTTCTCTGATGTCAGTTACTAGTCACATGATATACATGTAAACAAATTCAACATTCATTTTGATTGTTTTGATTTTTTATCTGTATTATTTTTAATTTTTTTAAAAAGATAAAAAAAGTAGATAAAATATTACTGGGGAAAAAAAGATTATTGTAGAACAGGGATATTATAGTTAAACTAAAACCATAACAAAATATTTTTTTTGCTTAAAATAAAATAAACATGAACTGAAATAAAACATATTACATGTTTAATTTCAACTAGTTTCCAAGGCTATTTCAGTCTAAAATACTATTTCAGTCTTTCTACTTCAAAATCTCAACATTTCACCTTTTATTCAGTGTGTTACTCAGTAATTTACTAGCAATTTCTAAGTGTAAATTGGTGTAAAACCGACACCAAATTATTTTCAGTGATTTTGGTCTACAGCTGTTACTAAATCAGCACTGACTGTTTAAAAGACAGCAAAACAGCGATAGATTGTATAATGATGTCCAGACGGGAGAGAAAACCAGACGTTCAGCGGAGATTCACACACACTTTGACCTCTGCGACCTCTAGGCTTCATTTCTGACCCTTCGAGAGACGAGACCCCAAACCAAGCAAAAGCCTTTTACTGAAAAAGTAAGATCAGCTCACATAAAACAGCCTCAATAAATGTGTTTATATGTATATATATCTCCATCAGAGCCCTTGAATCGATCAATGAACAAGCTTGTTAAGTTAATACACAGAGTCCTGCTGTTTGTGACAAAAGAACAGCGCTGTAAAAGACTGGAGTGTGTTTTACTGACCTGCTGAACACTAGAGACACGTGCGCTCTATTTCTGTCTACACACTGTAAAGAAGCATATGCTTTAAGACAAAGCATGTGTAAATTCATAAGTCGACAGCATTGCTGAGTATTTTCTCCTTAAAACTGCAGTGAACCAAAGACAGTCTCAAAAACACGCTTTGAAATCGCTGGTGTTTCTGACGTCACAAACTACTTTCAGGGAACTACACTGCGACCAAAATGGTCGCATATGCGACCTTTTGAAATGCCATTGCGACCCTAATTTTTAATGGGTCGCAAATGTATCACCGTTTGATTATTTTTGTACCTACCTAATGTTTTAGGCAATATGCTATGATTTACTATGAGCATTTATTATAACAGAAATGTGTATTTTAAGAATACGTTTTATAACGCGGTCTGAGCATTCAACACATCAAGTTGGCTTCGCGGATTCGCGCTTGTTTAACTGAGAGAACGAGCAGAGAGAGTGAAAGCCCCAGTCGCGCGCGCGCTCTCTCTCCCTCCCTCGCTCATAATAATGAATTGAGTTGACTGAATATCTTTGAGAATACACGATGGTAAAAGGTCGGAAGACCGAAGTTTTTTTTTTTCTGAACTACCACTGGTTGTGAATTGTGCTAAAATAACGTTGCCTCATCTTCTCTGAAAAGCTTTCCACACATTCAGATGGCATAAACCACTCTTTCAATAAACAAAACAAAAAATCTAACTGGTGATGAAATGTTTTCTGTGTTGAGACAAATCTTGTGCGATGTCCTAAACTGCCTGGATAATCACACAACGTGTGCCGTGGTCCGTTAATGACACGTCCGATTCGCGAACTGACTCCTTTGAACCGATTCACTTTAATGAATGGTTAAAATAACAACTGATCTGTCCAACACTGAACTCAAGAGTCATTCTAGAATGATTCATTCTTTCCAAGTAGAGCTATTCAAGTCATCTGGTGAAATTGTTTTTATATCGCAATATATATCGCAGAAAAATCAAATATCGCAATGTCATTTTTTTACCAATATCGTGCAGCCCTACTGTAAATTCTGTGGGCCTTCAATTGCAGGACTGTCCAAATTTGTAACTGCGTCAAAACAATTCAAACACGAATCATTGAAGCTTCACAATGACATATTATATTTATTTTACTTTTCCTTAAGAGTTCAGAAGTCTGCCCATCTGTGCCAACCATAGCATGGTGAAATCCAAAAGAAATTAATTTAGCACTTTATTGTGTAGGCTACTGTATTTTCTATTGCAGTAAATCTATCCCAACCATTTTTAAAGAAAACAAGAAGGCATGCGTTTTAAAAGATGGAGAGTAAAATAAAAAGCACATCTGTATGCAATACAGTTTCACTATTGGTCATTATTATCCAGAGCGGCTTACTATATAAATAATTTGTGCGACCAAATCATGTTTTGCGCTAGTAACTGAAAAAGTTAGTAGCGCAAGTGCCACCAGTGGAAAATGTTAGTGTAGTTCCCTGACCTTGTAACCAATCAGATCAACGTGTGATCGTCAACGAGTGGATCTCTGAGTGAGTGAGTGAGTGAGTGGAGGCGGGGCTCACTTGCATATTCATAGAACCACGCATACTAAATGAGGCAAGGGTGTCGAGTTGCATTCAAGCTATTTTAAGGAAAAAAAACGTTTAAATATGTAATTTTGGTGATCAAAGATGAGTTTTAAGGGATAAAATGATCGACTACAGGGGGACTTTAAGGGTTTGTGAGTTCCCACCATGCACTGCAGCATTAATAAATTATGCAGTTACTGTATAGCCTACAATTATTGTAGTGGACCAAATTTGTTTCAGTGTAGTTGAAAGAACCTTAAAATCTGAATGGATCAAGTTCTGCATGCATTTCTCAACAATTAATCTTTTAAAGTGCAGTCTACATGGGTAGCTCCCTTCATAGGCAGCATACAGAGATCATCTAATCTGTGAAGCAAGAAGAAACTGTCTGAAAGAAGGTCCCTTAGAAGGCAGCATCAGGTGTTGTCTAGGTAGGCAACTCAGTAGGATCCAAGCTTAACCTTCACTTCATTACCAGTAATTTTCAGCTATACATTCAGCTATAGGATGATTAAGAAGAGAATGTGTGTGTGTGTGTGTGTGTGTGTGTGTGTGTGTGTGTGTGTGTGTGTGTGTGTGTGTGTGTGTGTGCGTGTGTGTGTGTGTGTGTGTGTGTGCGTGTGTGCGTGTGTGTGCGTGTGTGCGTGTGTGCGTGCGTGTGTGCGTGTGTGCGTGTGTGCGTGTGTGCGTGCGTGTGTGCGCGTATGTGTGTGTGTGTGTGTGTGTGTGTGTGTGTGTGTGTGTGTGTGTGTGTGTGTGTGAGAGATGAGGTCAGGCTGGGCGTCTGGACTAATTCTGTCTGTTTTACACCCTCTAATTAAACCTGAAGGGTTCGAGTTCATGACGGCTCTGAGTAAGTGTGTCAGTGAACTGCTTCTCTGCTTCTCGGTTTCCTTCACTCAAAGGTCAACACACAACAAAATGCATTAATAATAATATCAAGTAGGGATGTCTACGATAATATCTGAATTATTGGTTTAAAGATGTGCGAGCTGAATAACATGATTGCCAAAGTCATTTTGATGTTATAATATGGTTCAGTAAACAATTAGTTAACATTTTGAGTAACATTTTAGGCATAATTTTGCTTTGTCAACAAAAATGCCTGTTTTGTTTCTGAATCCGCGTTTTGTTTTGAACGAATCAGTTAAATGAATGATTCAATGTCTAAATTACTCAGTAGTTTGAATGAATAACTCGACTCGCTCATTAGCACAGTGTCTTGCTGCCAACCTATGGTTGATACATTTAATATTTAAGTATAATTTAATTCAAATATTCAAAAATATAAATCTGTTTAAGGGAACAAATATTGCCTCGTAGTAAAAAAAGTTAATTTCTCTCAATGCTGCGAACATGTGGACATTATGAAACACTTCTAATGATCGTCATTAGCAAAATCCCAGAAATCACTGTTTTATTAAAATTGCACACCCCTACTATATATATGGGAGCTTGTTTCCACAATGGGATAAAAAATAAAGGTAATTACATCTTTATTACTTGCAATTGTGAGATTATATCGCAATCGCACGAAAAAAAGTCAGAATTGTTAGATGAAAACTCGCGATTAGCCTAACCTTTTTTTTTTTTTATTCCGTGGCTGAAACTAGCTTACATAAACATCAATATAATTTTTAAACAATATCAATCTCGGCAGCCAAATTAAGCACATTTAGCATCGTTTTCTCCCTGCCGTCCGTGACTCAGAATATTCTTCTCATGATTTCAGCTTTTCCACTTCAAATCTTTCCTTGTCAAAATGTGAAAAATGTCTTTCCTCTTCTGGAAGGGTTACAGAGCCTAACCTGTAGATGTCTCGAGTAATCAAGCAATTAACCTCTGCAAGAGAGGAGGAAAAGAAAAATAAAGACACGGATGGAGAGAGAAAGAGAGAGAGAGAGAGAGAGAGAGAGAGAGAGAGAGAGAGAGAGAGAGAGAGAGAGAGAGAGAGAGAGAGAGAGAGAGGATTTGAAACTTATCCTGAATCCCAGACAGTGAATAAGAGCCGTCTTAACCCAACACGACTAACCGCTCACCTACTCTATAATCCCACACATAACTCAAACACATTAAGATTTATACATCACTAAATCCTAAAATTAATCCGAACTAAGCCTTCATGAATGGACTCATCTGATAAGGTCACACACCTTGGGTTTCCCTCAGTTTTCTGAGGAGTCGCTCCAGCAGTCGTCATTACTCAAGCGTTTATGGACATGAGGCAGTTTTTTCTGTTCGTTATCAGAAAGTTCTTCATCGCAGAGCCGACAACGCTGGATTGTGTCAGTAAAGCGGCCGCTGTTCTTCATTGTTGTTTTATCATCACATTCATTAGCGTTTGGCTTTATTTAATCTGGTCGGGTTTGTAACGCTCTAATCTCGGCCTGTTTCATCCGTGCCAAGAATGTGGCGATAAACACTGATGTTTGAAGAACAACAGCTGAACAAACATCACCACTAATTCTCCTCGTCAATGAGCGAGACAATTCTCATTTACGCCACAGACTTTCTCTGGTGGATTTTCTTGTTCATTCATTCTGTCAGTCGGTCTGTCTCTCTCACACACACACACACAGGCACGCACGCACGCACACACACACACACACACACACACACACACACACACACACACACACACACACACACACACACACACACACACACAGGCACGCACGCGCACACACACACACACACACACACACACACACACACACACACACACACACACACACACGCACACAGACACACACGCACACAGACACACACACACACACATATGCACGCACACAAACACACACACACACACACACCGACCCTTAAAAGAAAAAGAAACGCATTATTTACTTGCTTTATGAGTTCATGAGTCATTTGTATCTTTGAGATTTAACACACTTCTAGAGATGGTTTTATCGCTAAGTACACGCTGAGTGCAAAATTTGTAAAGTACAGACTCGTAATTAAATTTCTTAATTAAATCTCATTTATGCTGAGCTTTTGCTGTTTTCTTTGTTCTGTTTGCTGCGTTCAGCTGCTTCTCAGTCTGAGTCTCAGATGAAGTGTTTATGGACTGTCTGATACCCAAAATAAAAATGACGAGAGCTTTCTAAACATCGCTCATATTCTCTAATCTGACTGGCTTTACACCACCGTTCAAAAGTTTGGGGTCAGTAAGATAAGAGAAATTAAAAATGTATTCATGCATTAAATTAATCAAAAGTGATAGAAAAGACATTTATAATGTTACAAAAGATTCTATTTCAAATAAATGCTGTTCTTCTGAATGTTCTATTCATCAAAGAATCATGAAATATAAAATGTATTAAGGTTTCCACAAAATATGGAATGTTTTCAACATTGATTAATAATAAATGTTTCTTGAGCATCAAATCATCATATTATAGTGATTTCTGAAGGATCATGTGACACTGAAGACTGGAGTAATGATGCTGAAAATTCAGCTTTAAATCACAGGAATAAATTACACTTTACTATATATTCACATAGAAAACAGATGTTTAAAATCGTAATAATATTTCACAATGTTTACTATTTATGCTGTATTTTTGAGTCAAAAACATTAAAACATTTTCCCAACCCCAAATTTTTGAACCAGTCAGACTTTAAAAGACTAGCAGCTTCCCAACGTGTGAATCTCCAGTCCTGACCGAGGGTTTTATTAGACTTGAGAAGAGCGACAGAGAGACACTGGAGGGTCTAATAGAGAGAGAGGATATAACAGCAGGATTGATAAAGAGACAGTGTGTCTCTCTGAGACCCTCTTTACACTTCTCTAACCCTGAATGCACAGCAAACATGTTCAAAATGAGACCTTACACACTCACTCCCACACTACTTGCATGCTAAAGTCACTTATCAGGAGTGTGTTTCCCGAAAGCATCAACTAGTAGTTCTAACGAACATTCACAAACAGCATCGCAGAGTTGTGTGTTTGAACAACACTCTCGTGTGGACTCAATAAATCCTGATCTTGAGCAAAATAATCAAGCTGACATGCAGTACAATATATTGATTTTATTTATTTAGATTTAAAATGTCGTTTTTAAACAGTGAACATGCTCTATTATGTAAGAACGAGACTATGATTCAATCTGGAAATAAAGCAAAATAACTGAGGAAAATGAGAAACATTCCTCAGATGCCATGTCTGTAATTTATAGCAAAACATCTAGCATTAATTTCTCAAACAGATTCATTAAAAGAAGTTATTACTCCACCACCTGCGTGACATCATTAACCAACGTGGTTGAACGACCAATTTGCGACAGTATTGTTTCGGGAAACAGTCGTGACTATAGTTGATTTACTGTGTAAAGATGTGAGTTATGTCACATACAGGAAACACACACCAGGTCTGTAGATGTGGTTCGGGTCCTTCATTTAATTCAGGTTTTTAGACCCGTTTTAACATCTCCGATCAATCGGATCTGAAAGCAAGTTTTGATAGACGTCAGTCATTTACTCTTGAACAATAACAATATCAGAGCAAAAAGGACAGTCAGATCTATATTCTCTCTCTCAGTCGTTCATTGATTTTCACACAAGATACGTGTGTTTGACGTCAGCGTCTGTTTGAGTGAAGCTGGTGTTCGCATCAGTGAAGCGCACCTGAGTCTGCTTGAAAACAAGGGTTTGAACTCTTTGAAAGCAATCCAGCCTAAATTATGGAAATGAAGCACTATTGATGAAATATAATTAGCCCATTAGAGTATAACGCATCTAAACTCATATTCTTCATATTCATCCCCTCGAGTCCACAGCAGACAGACGCTGTTCTGTGCATGTAAAGATGCGGTGGAGACGCTTCAAAAACATGAATGAACTACAAACTATTTTTTGTTAAGTGAAAAATAACTCAAATCACTCAATTACTCAAAAAAAGGTGATTTTCCTTAGAAAATAGATAGATAGATAGATAGATAGATAGATAGATAGATAGATAGATAGATAGATAGATAGATAGATAGATAGATAGATAGATAGATGTTAACAGTTTATCAAATACTTCATCATGAAGAAGTTGTCAAGGAACCTGTTAGTCAAAGTATTTTGAAAAGTTACCGCAGTTACCGCGGTAAAAACAGCTGCTGTTAATGACACAAACGTCTCGTGGTTCAGAGCCAAACAACACAGTGTGAATAAAGACGTGCGGAGGCTGAAGGGCAGCTTACACTTAAAAAAACAAGCAAGTGGAACTGTTTTCTTTGCCAAATTTAATTTTGGAAAATCTGGGAAAACATGATGATTGTTGATGGTGACAACAGAACAGCTGGATGAAATGAAAACGGAAGCGGTGTTGACGAACACACAGGACTGAGTTCAGCCGCACATGAGCCACAGGTGAGCCGCATGTGAGCCACAGGTGAGCCGCAGGTGAGCCACAGCTGAGCCACAGGTGAGCCGCATGTGAGCCACAGGTGAGCCGCATGTGAGCCACACGGGAGCCGCATGTGAGCCGTATGTGAGCCACAGGTGAGCCACAGGTGAGCCGCATGTGAGTCACAGGTGAGCCACATGTGAGCCGCATGTGAGCCACAGGTGAGCCACAGGTGAGCCACAGGTGAGCTGCATGTGAATCACAGGTGAGCCACAGGTGAGCCGCATGTGAGCCGCATGCGTTCAGATCGACTTACATAGACGTCTGAGATCCCTGACGTCCCAGAAAGCACTGAGTGAATGAACCCCAGGCACTTAAATGAAGAAACGCCATCAACATTTATATTCCGTGAAATAAAGTGAAGCGAAGGGTAAATCCACCTTGACCTTGTTTGCAGTGGTTTCACGCTGATGTAATCATGAGTAATCAGTCTGGATGGAGCAGGAGCCGTTCTGGCAGGTGTTGAAATGTGGACGGGTCCTTGTGGACGTGCAAGACTCGCTCGCCCAAAATACGAGAACACGGCAGACTTTATAGGCAAACCAATAAACCTCCACCCAGCTGTCCCACTGCTAACTAATAAAACACAGATTTCTGTCCCACAATCCTCTCTGGTGAGGTGTGTGTGAGTTCAAGCCAAGCATGAAGGAGCCACTGTTCTCCATCCAACAGGAAAACTCAACCTCAGCCTCAAAATATCTTCATTATCATTATTATGAAATGGTATCTGGAATGTGTTTTGTTTCAGTAATGAGTGTTGCTTAATATTTCAAATTGGTGATAATATTATTTATTAATGCTATTAATAATAATAATACTAATCATCATTTTATTTTACAGTATGATTATTATTATATTATAGTATACAATTATGGCTAAATTAAATATATATATATATTTAGTATATTCTAAATATATATATATTTAGTATATTCTTAAATCACAAAAAAAATAAATAATAATAAATAAATCGCTTTTAACAGTATGGATTGTTTCAAAGCAGCTTTACAGTGATAATAGAAATTACCGTAACAGATTATTTAGGAAATTGCAAACAAGCACAGCAAACCTGGAGCTTTTTTTTAAATTGCATTTTAAATCGCTATAACAATTTTAATCGGAAAAATCGCAATTAGTTTATCCCCCAAATCATGCAGCACTTATGAATATTTGAATATTACGAATATTATAGGCTCTTTGATTAATTTCTTACCGTATTAATTCAACTATTCATGTGTTCAATCTAGAATGAAACGTGTTTGTGTGTGTTCCTCGATCACTCGTGTGTATTTACTCAGCGACTGACAAAACAATGTCTTTCCCCAATTTGAGGGAAACGAGAATGTAAGTGCGAGAGACGTGAATGTCTCAAGGGAGCAAATAAACAACAAAGCAGCATTTGTGTGTGTTTGCGTTCTGTCAAAGAGCTGAAGAAACGTGTTCAGTGTGTGGGAGTTATCAAACACACTCACGTCTATTAACACAGAACAATAAAGCGCACATTACTGCGCCTGTATTACATCGAAACAATCGTTTCTTCTCCTGTTGCAATTACAGACCTGAATAAAGCCGTTCATCACGACACACACCTTCACCTACAGCCGAGTGTGTGACGATATACTGTGTGAAGGTTGTCAACTGGTACAGATTTGATTTTATTATAGCATTTAGACTACGATAGATGTATCATGCAGAAATGCTTTACATTGTTTTATATAAGACAAGAATGCATATGGAACTAGGCTTTTCTCAGGACTAACTTCACTTTTCCGAGCCACTTTTTGAGTTATAGTTTATAGATCATCATATGAACATGTTCCACTGAAGAAATCAACCAAAACTTTGCTTCTTTTGTCTGTATTTTGAACAATGTTTAATAATTGTTTCATCTTTTGAAACCTAATAAACCACATTTTGTGAAATGCTTTGATTGAAAAGTGCTATATATCTTTATAAAATGCAACTTGTTTTGATATTATATAATGCAACAATGGAATCCAGATGTTTTTAAGTGTGACTTCTATGTCCAAATACTTTATATATATTTGAATTGTGCTTTAACTTTCAGTAAAAATATTATATTCAATGGTATAATAATTCAATTCAATGGTATAGTATATAATAAATTATAATAAAATATGTATAATAATATAGTATAACATAATCAATAAAAAAATTATATATATTGTGATCATATAAGTGATATATTTTTTTATCAATTAAACATACACTATATATATATATATATATTTTTTTTTTAATATATATATACATTTAATTTATAAAAAGAATCAATTATATAATTAATAATAAAAAATAAAAAATAAAATATATATATATATATGCAGCCACTTTTAGTGGTTTGGTTCTGGTGTTTTTTGGAGGTCGTTGCGTTTGAGATCCTCACATTCCGTCATGCATTCTAGTTCCCGTCTCTCCACACTCTCCATATTAGAGGCACTTGAATGATTTAAGGCCACTGGAAGAGGCTCTTACGCGTCTCGTTAGCAGGACGTGTCGGGTGGCGATGTCCGAGTCTCACGCGTCGTCCCATCAGAGGGACTTCTGGGTAAACATGAGCTCCAGAGATGCAGGCTTGTGGCCTGTTATCTCACACATGTCCCAGCGATCAGACATGTGATCACACAGATGCCCCTGCTAAGTATGCGATAAGCGTCGTCTGAGCGCGAGGAATGCCAATCACGGCGTGTCCTTCAGAGGTTCATCTTCTGCTGAGTCTCTCTCTGCTTCCCCATCAAATACACTCCGATTGTCCTGATTCAACTCGGCTTATTTTTAAACTGAAGCATATCAGTGAAATATAGCACACGTATGAGCCTGAACTCAGCAGAAATCAAGAATCGATAGAGTGGAAAACCGCCGATCTTACTGTGTCTAGACTACACTTACAATTATCTTTCGTTAAATCTCATATTGCTGCTGCTCTGAGGTGAAAATCCTGCAGAAAAGCAGCTCTCAGAAACAGAATAGAAACGGGTGCATTAAGACTCTTAAATCAGTGCATTAATACTATTAAATCAAAGGCTGCAATTGAATTAAATTTATATATGTGCTGCATGTTGTGAAGAATGACACTTTGTTCTATTGCAATATTAGTATTACTATTATTATTATTATTATTGTTCTATTGAACAGCTCATGATCCACATTTGAACGACAGTTGTACTGTAAAATAAAATTATTATTACAGTTTTGTACAGTCGCTAGGACACATTTTGTGCCAAAGCAATGATAAATGATCCACAGTTTAGCCCACATATACTTCTGTTGTGCTCACTGTGTGAAGAGTTTTAAAAAAGTGACCTAAGTATTGAGAACATGTGTCCTAGTGACTGTAAAAAACTGTATTATATTTTTTTTTATAAATTAAATAAAATTATATAGAAATAGTTTTGAAAAAATGATGATCATATTATATTTTGCTAAAATTATTATATTTTACAGTACTATTATTATTTGAATTGTATATATATATATATATATATATATATATATATAATCAAAAAATTGTTGTCAAAATTATGCAGCTCTACAGACGAGCACAGCAGTTTATATATATATATATATATAAAATTGCAATCAAATTTTTTCCCTCTGAAAAATCACCGTTCGATTTTTACCCAAATTGTGCAGCCCTACTTTAAAGTAAAGAATCAAAAAGTGTCATGTTTTGCCAATAGAAATAACTCTAGTGAACTCTGTAAACATGTTCACACCTAAGTCCTGATGGAAAGAACTAAAGTCAAATTTCTTTCAGCCGAACCAATAATGAACTTCATTACCATTTCAGTTTAATAATCACACTAGACTACGTTGCAATTTCACAATCTTAGATCAGAATACAAATCACACTAATTCAGATGATACTGCCAGGTCCTAAAAATACCACAGACACAGGCATTTTTGCAACTGGTTTGTTAGCGTTCACAAACAGAAGACACACCTCAAGCCCCTGAAACACAGAGCTCGGGTTCAGGAGAGTCTTTGTCCTGAGAGCAGAAACAGAGCAAATACACACGAGTGAGCAGCTCTTCACAGGACCTCTGTGAACTCACGCAGAACGTGCACTGCATGAGCACAAACACACAAAACCTACAACACACACTGTGGTAAAACCAGGCCAGCGCTTCCTAAATGCTCTCTTCCCTTTCTGCACCGTTTGGAGAGTTCCCAGACATGAATTACAGGTTGCTAGGTGCATAAAAGCCTTTGATTCACATGAAATTAATTTCTCCATCCTCTAGCACTCAAACTCCACCAGCCAACGCCTGAATTACAGAGATTAAGGCTATTTTTTTCTGTTTGTTGGTGCAACAGAGCAACACTGATTCAACTAACAGTGGGGGATCTGTTTGACCAAACAATGGTTGACGGGGGGGGGGTGATTATTTTTGCATTACATTTTCAATTATGTATTTGGCAGATGCATTTATCCATTGCATTTAAGTTATAGATTTGATCGTTTCATGCATTATCAAACCCATTACCTTCGCCATGCAATAACATACAGATATAGAGGGAAACATGTTGTCATGCACAGTACACACACACACACACACACACCCACTCTCAGACATATTCCCACCCTGAACTCTCTCACACACACTCACTACCTCTTTTCTGGAGCGTTCTTTTACCTATTTACAGCACATACAAGAGCACTTGTGAGTGAAAGCTTGCGTTCATTATGCAGGAATTCTTTTGTTGTTTTAAACTCATTTAGCGCTGGCGTATCTCCCGCAGGTTAATCGAGCCGCGCAATTAAACTCAAGAGAACCTTTGCTGGAGATTTCTTTAGGTTTGAGCCATTCAGTCCTAGTAGGAACCTTTGCTAAAAAAAAAAAAAAAAAAGCCACAGATCTCAAAAGCGTCCCAAAGCAATGTTTAGAGGATCTCTGGGGAACAGAAGTATGTGTGTGTGTGTGTGTGTGTGTGTGAGACTGAATGCCATCATGGAAACTCAGTGCCATCTTGCCTTAACGCTTCAAAACTCATCAAATTAAAGGTTCCCTGTGCCTGGGGAGCCATTAATATTTATAATGCCAGGCACATGGAAAAGAAAATAATTCAATTGAAATACTAGCAAAAGGCCAAAAAATCTTAACACTGTAAAAAGGGAAATGATCATAAAGAAAATAGCCAGAATCCTAATTTGTTCCTAATAACTCACACACTTTTGCTATTCTCTCGAGAGCCAATTACTAGAGAAAGAAATAGCACAGCGCTTTTCCATAAACCGCCGTCCGCTATGATTTACCGTAGACATTTAACAGTTCATAAACACTATCGGTTGATCTGCAACCTCCACACAAGCTATCGGTTAAACCTGCAATCTTTCAATTCACTTTATTTGTACAGCGCTTTTCACAATACACATCGTTTCAAAGCAGCTTTACAGAAAATGCACGAGTCTACATTACAATTTAGAGAACGATCTGTTATCAGAGGAAAACTGTTTAAATTATGTGTTTCAGAAATGTACAAAATCACGGTTAGCGATACATTTAATAATTTAAGGCTGAAACAATGAGCTCATTGAAGTAATGAAAACTTTTTGTTAACAAATTTTTATGACATTTAGAAAAATGTAGCATTGTTTACTAGCGATCTTTGCTTCTGAGCCGTGTGTTGCTCAGCGCTGGGGAATGCTAGTGCTGGTGAATGCTAGCGCTGGGGAATGCTAGTGCTGGTGAATGCTAGCGCTGGGGAATGCTAGTGCTGGTGAATGCTAGTGCTGGTGAATGCTAGCGCTGGTGAATGCTAGCGCTGGGGAATGCTAGCGCTAGTGAATGCTAGCGCTGGGGAATGCTAGCGCTGGGGAATGCTAGCGCTGGTGAATGCTAGCGCTGGTGAATGCTAGCACTGGGGAATCCTAGTGCTGGTGAATGCTAGCGCTGGGCAATGCTAGCCCTGGGGAATGCTAGCGCTGGTGAATGCTAGCGCTGGGGAATGCTAGCGCTGGTGAATGCTAGCGCTGGGGAATGCTAGCGCTGGTGAATGCTAGCGCTGGTGAATGCTAGCACTGTGAATGCTAGTGCTGGTGAATGCTAGCACTGGTGAATGCTAGCGCTGGGGAATGCTAGCGCTGGGGAATGCTAGCGCAGGTGAATGCTAGCCCTGAGGAATGCTAGCGCTAGGGAATGCTAGCTCTGGTGAATGCTAGCGCTGGTGAATGCTAGCCCTGGTGAATGCTATCTATCTATCTATCTATCTATCTTCTATCTATCTATCTATCTATCTATCTATATATATATATATATAGTTTTTTTCATTTTTATTATAACACTAAAAAAAAAAAAAAATATATATATATATATATATATATATATATATATATATATATACTGTATATAAATGTTGTTATATCACACTGGAATAATCAATTCATAAACCCATCTATCTATCTATCTATCTATCTATCTATCTATCTATCTATCTATCTATCTATCTATCTATCTATCTTCTTTTTTTCTTCTTTCTTTTCTCCCCCTATTAGTACTTGTACTTCTTTGTATATGTCTTGTTAATAAAAAAAAGAGTCCTTCGGAAAAAAAAAGAAAAAAAGAGAAAAAAAAAGAAACAGCAGACGATGTGTTGTGCTCACAGGTGTGTGTGAGGAATACACACATGCAAACACACACACACACACTCTCTCGCTAAGCAAACGCAGCTCATGTGTTGCTCAGGCAGATCCATTATTCGTATATCTCAAGATGCTTTTATAACCTCACGTCTGGACTATTGTAACTCTTTGTTGTACAGCCTACTCACTAAAACCATTAATCGCCTTGAACTAGTTGAGATCGCAGCTGCTCGTGTCCGTACATTACACATCAGCTCACATCACATCACTCCCATCCAACAGCACTGGCTCCGTTATCTATCGCATTCACTTTAAAATACTCGTCCTAGTTTTCCAGGCTTGTCATGATTCAACACCTTTTCAGAATTAATACGCCCATATATCGCTGCTCGTACGCTGAGATCAACTTCTGAAAACTACCTAAGTTTAAACTTTCTCCTGTTGGCTGTAGCATTCAGCATTTATAATAATTATATGATAAATTATAATTTATATAATAACTGATTGTATACTTTAATTTCAGATCTATCTTCATATCTTTCATATGTAATATGGCCTGTTCATGTTGTTATATCCTGATTGTATATTTGTAAATGTCAATATTATGTAAAGTGTTCTTGAAAGGCCTTATATAAGTAAAACATATTATTATTGATGCTGTTGGATTTCTGATTTGTCTTGTCTTGTCACACAGAACTTCTATACACCCAAATGAGACACATTTAACGGTGAGAGCGATGTGTCCAAACGGGAACTGTTTATTCATGAAACATGTAAAGCAACATAAAGCTGGATTTGACACGGACGCTCTCCGTATTTTTAAATGGACACTGTATTCTGCATAATAATGAAAAACAAATACAATGTGAAACAGTGTGAGATACGCAACAATTATTTCAAACAGCAGAACTGTACATAGTTTTTATCGTCATTATGTGCATGATGATTTTTTTCTAGTTAATTAATAATACAAAATTGTACATTTAATTTGTAAAACTTTAAAATAAACATTATAAAATATTATCAATAAATGTTACATATATAACTGATTGTATTTAATATATTTTTTTTATGGTATATATATATATATAATTCTTAAAAATAAAATACAAATCTTTTGTGAACATTTCCAGCACATAATCCTCTCTAGTGATAATCATACACCTGCAGAACAAATGCTATCATTAGCATTGCTCATCCTAAGGTTGCTACGAAACGTCTTTGTTGACAAATGAACACCTGCAAAGCTAAAATTATCATTACCATTTTGTTTCTTTACACGTTAACCTCTTATTTACAGTTTGAAGTAGGAGAAATTCAGTAAGAACATGCACATTATGCTCTGAATGAAGCTCAGCGTTTCTCATCAATGCCGCAGGTGCACTTGCTTTATCACAAACATCTACCGTACATTTAAAGCATTTCAGTCCAGGAATTCAGATAGAATTAAAGAGCCTTCTTTCAGGCATAAAACATAAATGCATATATATATATATATATATATATACATACACAGTGGATAGCATAAGTGAACACACCCATGCTAAAGTTGACTAAAAAGAGGAATAAAAAATCATCTTTTGGAAATTGATCTTAATGCCCTAATTTAAAAAATGAGGAAAAATCCAACCTTTAAGGACACCAATTTTCTTTGTGAATGAATAATGTGTTGTAAATAAATAAATGTTCTTCCTTAAAATACGGGTGGCAGAAGTCAGGACACCCCTATGTTAAATTCCAATGGTGAAGTGTGTGTGATGATGTGGGATATTTTAATTCCAAAGGCCAAGGGAACTTTATCAGGATGCATATTATCCCGGATCCATGAAATAACTGGCCTTTAAAAATAAAAATCTGCTGTCTCTATGGGAATTTAACATAGGGGTGTCATGACTTACGCAACCTGTATTTTAAGGAAGAACATTTATTTATTTCACGACACATTCATTCACAAAAAAAATTGGTGTCTTTAAAGGTTGGATTTTTCCTCATTTTTTAAAATAAGGCATTAAGATAAATTTCCAAAAGATGATTTTTTATTCCTCTTTTTAGTCAACTTTCATGGGTGTGTTCACTTATGCTAGGAACTGTATATATATATATATATATATATATATATATATATATGACTTCACATGTGCACTTATTTCATCAGCTACATGCATATGTATGCATCATGAATATGTCCTCTCAAATATTTCAGTCCAGGGATTATAATATAATTAACAGGCTTCTTTCACCTCAGGGACATTGAGGAAACATATGA
>NW_027509183.1:1807500-1820000 GCF_051911475.1 Siphateles boraxobius
TACATAGACTTCTATTGTTATTATATATAGACACAGTTATAAGTGCTATATATATAATATATAATCCTAACAGAAAACCTTCTGCATTTTTAAAATCTTAAAAAAAAAATCTTTATCTAAATAATTTTTATAGCATTTTTATAAATTAGGTCAGACCATAATGGAGGTTTTGGGAGGTTTTGTCAGGTTTAACTCGCTACTGAATATAAATTTGTGCCCAAAGTATGGTTAAGTAAGTAACACACACACACACCACTTTTACATTATACATGATTTTTAAATTATCAAAAAACATCACTTAGTTTGATTTATAAGCTATTTTCCTCATGGGGACCAAAAAATAAATAATTGGAATAAGTGGAATAAGTACTTTGTAATGGCTAAACATGTATGCCCTATATATAGTATGAATGTTTGTAGTGAATGTAATCCGGACGTACTATATCCGCCATGTTGTCATTATCATGTGACCTTCAGTGTCAGTTGAGTCGCTTTATTGTCATTCATTCACAAATCCTCTCCCGTGGCCTCATGGGATAGTAAAGTTTCCATCGTATGCACACTTCAAAATCTGGTCATAAAGGTACTGAGTAGGTTTGAGTACTGTGAATTCGGACATACTACACACACACAACATACAGTTTTTTGCCTACTATATAGTAGGGAAGTATGTGATTTCAGATGCACCCACTGTATTTATAAGTGAATCATTGAATCATTCATTCGACTGATTTTTTCAAAACAAAGACAACAATTTATGAGTGAGTTATTAAATAATTCATTCAACATTGTTAAATCTACTGTCGTTTGCCAATCGTACTACCAATTGTGACCGATCGTACAAATAAAATGCAGTAATCAACACTTTCAAAATCATGACTGTTGTAATCAAAGTTGATTATTTACTATGTAGTTCTATAAAATGCACGGACCGGCACCGGTGTCTCCTGCTCTGAAGTGTGTGTCTGTGTCTGACCTACATTCTTCAGCTCTTAGACAGTTTTCCTGAAATGAGCCGTGCAAGATTTCTCCAAGGATTTCTCCGCTCCCTCCTAATAATGATATTTTGATGAAGTCACACACACGCGCACACACACACACACACACACACACACACACACACACACACACACACACAAATGACCTTTCAAAAAAAGCACAAATTCTTTGCTAGGCTGGATGAAACAATGATTAAAGACGATGATATATGCGTTAACTATATAATGGCGTATGTATGCAACTCTAAAGCTCCAGGCAAAATGACAACATGCTAAATTCTCTGCTTTTTGAGCATTCGACAGTCCTGCGCTCCAAAACACACAAAGTCCTGACAACTTAATTGAATTAACAGCAGAAGTGACTGTTACGGCAAACACTCCTCGATAGCATCTCTTTCATCCGTCCAGAACGTGTCAAGGCATGTAAAAGTCTCCGAGACACTCGTGTTGAAAGCGCACTACATCTATTGTCCGTGTTCCTCCTCGAGGCCCGAGGACACACAGAGGCCGATCTTTAAGAGTTTATTAAACAGCACTTACAGACCTTCCCTCCTCACCGGCCTGAAAACGGATTGCTTTTCTCTTTAGTCTTTTCAAAAGGGATAAAACACTCACATACACTTCGGAAAAGAAGTCTCGGACAACAGGAGAAGCTTGGATGAGGCTCTCGGTCCTGTTGCTACGAGACGCCACGTTCATCCCGAGATGCATTCAGCATTCTTATGAATCTTTCCTCCGACTGTTAATGGCACAAACAAAGCAACCCGCGCTGATAAATAACAGGTAGATTCCTGCATCGCTCATGCCTAGTGGCTTCTGGCCTTTATCAACATGAAGTCTTGTCATTAAATTCATGCAAATGGAGTTTTAAAGCCTCAGCTGAGAAATAAAGTCTGTGCAATGTGCGGCAGTATTCAGACGCTGAATAAAGCATCAGTGAATAGCATTCAGACTGAAACAATAGCAGCCGTGTTGGACGCCAGAGGCAACATTCCCATAATGAGACGCTCCGACAGACACATCTGATCTAAGAACAGGCTTTAACACGAAGGTTTTGATGCCAAACGTTGGCAGTGGAGTTTTGGGAAACTCTTTCTGTCAGATACTGATGTTTAGCTTTAGAATATCACACACACACACACACACACACACATGATGGAGGAAAGGAAAACGCCAATGAGCATGATGTTGTTGTTCTGATGCACAGAAATCAATGCGTTTCTGAGAGATCTGATACCTGTATCTCATCTAAAGCATTGCTAGAGGTCTTCAAGGAACGTTAAAGAGCTAAAGATGCAAATTGTAGCATGTTTAAAATGACTTAAAATACACTCGTTTTGTGCAATGTTCACAACTGATTTGAGAAAATCTGTTCATTTGAATAAAGCAACTTAAAATTCAGTGAACTACAGTTAAAATAAATGTACATTTAAAGACTTGCATATAAATGCACAAAGTGAAATTTGTTTGAAAAGACAAACATTTAAAAAGTTTTGATATTTTTTTAAGCAAATCGGAAGAAAACTTAATTTGCCAGAATGCATTACCTTAAAACCATAAATCCATACTTAGCTGGTTGGCTGGTCTTAACTGGTTTAAAGAAATAGTTCACTTACAATTAAAATGCTGTCATCATTTACTCACCGTCAAGTTGTTTCAAACCTGTATGAGTTTCGTTCTTCTGCTGAACGCAAAGGAAGATATTTCGAAGAATGTCGGTAACCCGACAGTTGACGGACCCCATTGACTTCTATAGCATTTTTTTCCCTAGTCAATAAGGTCCACCAACTGTCTGGTTACCGACATTCATACATTAAGAAATACATACAATTCACATTTGAAACAACTTGAGGATGAGTTAAAGTTGACAGAATTCTCATTTTTAAGTGAACTATTCCTTTGAGCTGGATGTAGCTGGTTTAAACTGGTCTCCCAGTGAAGAAAGTGGTCAAAACCACTCCAAAAATTCACGCTCTTTAATTCAGAATTCACAGTGTCTTGAGGAATCACTCAGTGACAGCACTAGATACTGAAAAATGCCTGATTGTGAATAATCTTGCATGCATGTTTGGGTTGACTGATGAGTCAATGCATAAAGAAAGGCACTTCAGATTTAGAGAAAGTGATTTTGATTTGATGAACGATTGAGAACTTTTCTTCCCCTTCAGAATAGCATGCACTAATGAATCGAACACCAGCCACATTTATTAAGATGGTAAAAAGGGTCGATTTCATGTCGACTTAAACGGCCGCACATAAAGCTGCCAGTCCTGAGCTTCCAGCGAGCGCTCGGCGTGACGAACGGCACACACTCGCTGATCTCATGCATCTGTTTACTGGCATCTCATTGTGAATCAACCACCTCTGGCTTCCAGGAACTCAACCATCCATAGCTTCATCAGCAGATGGAAAGCTGGTCATAAACCCCGTTCGCAGACAGACTCGAATTATCATCTCCACACCTGACAAACCCGGTCGGATAAGCAGATAAACAGTCTCGCACACAAATATATTCACATGACAAACTGGGCTTATGTGCTGAACGTAGCCTCCGGACCACCATCCATCACGGTAGACCGTCTCTGGCCAGCGGCAATAAAAAAGCTTCTTTTCCATACGCAATATGCAATTTGAATTTCCTGGCGGGCGTAATTTCTTTAGCTGTATCTCGCAGTCACCTGTTAGTCTGAGAAATGACTCCTGCAGACACGCGAGCAAGCAATTTTGCGTTTAAAAGACGTGTAATAGCTGTCCAAACACAGACGTCTAGGCTAAAACAAGGCAAATTTTGGGCTGTCAGTGGAAATTTAATAGACGTCTAAACCATAGCCCAAGAATAGACTAGCATCAATTAGATAACAAAGAAATTAAACCAAACACCTTGTTTACTTTGCTTACATGATGGAATATCATACATCTCGCAAGTTATTTTTGGCAAAAACGACATGTAACAAAATTCAAGGTTATTTTGGCTATAAGTGGGTTACTTAAGCCGGACTATATCGGGTCTATAGTTAACCTACAAAGTGATCAGTTGACTTAACTTAAAAAAATTGAGGAAACCCGTTGTGTTAAAATTATTAAGTAAATAAACTTCATGCTTTATCGGAAAAATTAAGTAATGTGGAATTGTCAAGTTCACAAAACTTAATCATTTAAAGGCAATAGGGATGCTCATATTGACCGTTTAACCGTTAACCGAAAGTAAAAATTTTACCTGATTAATACTACCAGTTAAATGGTTTAAAAGTTAAAAGTTTATTTTATTCTTTAGTTTTCTTTTTTAGTTTGCTGCATGGTTAAAAAAATACTATAAAAAAATACTTTTTTTTTTTATTTGATGAAAAAACTTAGTCTGACAGAAAACAAATTGCCGGTTTTTCAAAACTTCAAACGGATTCAGTGTTTTCTTCTTGATTTGTGAATTATTTAAGTTAAAATTATACATTTAGTGTAGGCCTATTTTATGTTTTTCTCTGTTGTCACTGTCAGAAATGCTGCAGGTGATGTGAATCAGGTTCTGTTGTTGATCTGTTCTGTGTGCTGCTGTTTGCACGTTAATATAAACCCGTGAATTTTTTCTTTTGGGTCACAGACACTCGTCAATTTTATTTTTATTTAATGCCAATTCAATATTATAATCTTATCAGTTAACGGTTAATAGTCGGATAACAAGTGGCAGTAGTCGGTCGGAAAAATGTATCGTAATGAGCATCCCTAAAAGGCAACGTGTTTTCTATATTTAAGTGAACTGAACACTTTTTACAGTGTGAAATGACAGCCATTGCTTGCTGGGACACGAACAACGGCAGGAATGAATAAACTGGCCTAAAAAAGGAATATTTCCACCAGAAATCTCTAATTGTCATGCGAGTCCACCTCACCTGAGCATAAAAGAGCTTCTGGCCGCAAAGACATTCTGCCTGTTCAAATAAAAAGCCACAATGACATAAAAGCCGTGGTTCTGCGGTCCATTGAGGAGCTGTGATTAGCCCGGAGGAAACAGCATTAATCTTTGATGGCCGTCACATCATGAAAGAGCAGAAGTTGTCAGTGGAAGTGGATGAGAAGCGTCAGGTTCGGGTTCCACTGTAAATGGAGAGGCGACGACCAACGCACTACAAGCTCGGACAGAAAGGACACCTGTTCCTGAAACACAATGAAGCCCTGTGAGGCTCCGCACAAAGAACCGTCCTGTGAAGATCTGCCATCCGATAACACTCGCAAAATCATTACGCGCAAAAGCATATGCTGCCATCAGTCAAGCTCTGGAAACACAAGCACTTCTGCTCCTGAAACCAGTCGAAGAGTGACGCTGAAAACTGAACAGCAACAGATGTGTTCAAAACTAGCCATTTCTTTTTTTAAAAGGTTGCCTGATATTTATATCATTTAAAGATACTTTCCCTTTATATTAGGGGTGTGACAATGTATTGTGTCACAATATGTCGCAATACAAAAATGCAAAAGTTATTGTGTATAGATCAACCAAAATAAAAATGACTGTGTGAGAAAACATTAAAGTTTTCAGGGTATTAGTGGCAGTACTACATTAAACTACTATATTTAATGTTGAATATAATGTATAATAATGCAATGGGGAATTTTTGTGTAAAAAGTGGCCTATATTATTTTAAATATATCTAGTCAGTGACAGAGTGCAAGCATATTTCAGCTTCAGAATCATGAATATGTTTGTTCTGGTGTCTCTATTGTCCTGTGCTTTGGGTTTCCAGCACCAAGTCCAAGTCTATTCATTTACATCCACAATGTAATTCCAAATTTAGCATTTTAATCAACTACATTTTTTGTTAACCTTTTATCATATGTCTTGGAGTATCGCAATAATACCGTATTGTGAGTTCAGTCTCGAATCGTGACGTGGGTAATGTTACACACCTACTATATACTATATCTTCAATTTACTTTTTCAACGTACTGTAAGTAATTAGGCTTGTCATAATTCTAAAAACTAATTTGCTGTAGAAACAATTTTCGGAAATTGTAAGTAAATTAATTACAAAGAAATGACAAGTTAACAGTTCTATCTATCTATCTATCTATCTATCTATCTATCTATCTATCTATCTATCTATCTATCTATCTATCTATCTATCTATCTATCCATCTATTAGTCTATCTATCCATCTATCTATCTATCTATCTATCTATCTATCTATCTATCTATCTATCTATCTATCTATCTATCTATCTATCTATCCATCCATCCATATGTCTATCCATCCATCCATCTATTAGTCTATCTATCCATCTATTAGTCTATCTATCTATCTATCTATCTATCTATCTATCTATCTATCTATCTATCTATCTATCTATCTATCTATCTATCCATCTATTAGTCTATCTATCCATCTATTAGTCTATCTATCTATCTATCTATCTATCCATCTATTAGTCTATCTATCCATCTATCTATCTATCTATCTATCTATCTATCTATCTATCTATCTATCTATCTATCCATCCATCCATATGTCTATCCATCCATCCATCTATTAGTCTATCTATCCATCTATTAGTCTATCTATCTATCTATCTATCTATCTATCTATCTATCTATCTATCTATCTATCTATCTATCTATCTATCTATCTATCCATCTATTAGTCTATCTATCCATCTATTAGTCTATCTATCTATCTATCTATCTATCTATCTATCTATCTATCTATCTATCTATCTATCTATCTATCCATCCATCCATCTATTAGTCTATCTATCCATCTATTAGTCTATCTATCTATCTATCTATCTATCTATCTATCTATCTATCTATCTATCTATCTATCTATCTATCTATCCATCTATTAGTCTATCTATCCATCTATCTATCTATCTATCTATCTATCTATCTATCTATCTATCTATCTATCTATCTATCTATCTATCTATCTATCTATCTATCCATCTATTAGTCTATCTATCTATCTATCTATCTATCTATCTATCTATCTATCTATCTATCTATCTATCTATCTATCTATCTATCTATCTATCTACCCACCGTCTATAATAATCCTCCAAACCTCTTAATCCTCTCTTAAAAAAAATTCAACTTTCAAATACGTCTTTGTAAAGTCATTATTTACTGTATGTCTTGACTGATCTGCTTTTGTAGTTAAAAGTACATTTATATGAATTAGCTTGAAGGCTCATTGTAATTCTTTATAAACTCTTATTCAGATTCTACATCCTATTCACTACCTTAATTCAGACTGAATTTGAAAGGTATTCTCTCAATGTTCATGAACTCAGCAGAATGAATGTCTGTGTAAGTGTTTTTGCATTTTAAACATTTCCCACAAAACAGTTAAAAAATTCACAATTACAAAGAAACCGCAAATATCATTCAACTAAACGTGAAATTTTGAACTAGTATTTTCTTGTAAAACAAACTCCAATCATTGTTTTATTTACAATGTAAAATAATTATTTGTAAAGTGTATTTACATGCCTATTTGTTGTGTTTGTGTTTCATTTGTGGGGCTTTTATCATTTTTCAGTGCACAAAAATGATTAGCAAATCTACTCACAGTTTTACACAGATTTCATCAATATACACACAACCTTTGCAGAAACTGTTATGTAAGTTTATCCTCTCTATTTCAGCTTCTGGTGATTTACGTGCCGCTCAGACTGTCTCTTCTTGTGTAAGTGGATATGTGTGTGTGTGTGTGTGTGTGTGTGTGTGTGTGTGTGTGTGTGTGTGTGTGTGTGTGTGTGTGTGTGTGTGTGTGTGTGTGTGTGTGTGTGTGTGTGTGTGTGTGTGTGTGTGTGTGTGTGTGTGTGTGTGTGTGAGCATCACCTGCCAGAACTCACCTTCACTAACACACACTTAACAAACAAGTATTCATTACTTCAATGAGCTCATTGTATCTGCATTCAGTTACTACATTGTTTAAATTAACACATTTTTACCTAACTGTGATTTTGTATATGTACATTTCTGAAATGCATAATTTAGACAGTTTCCTCTGATAACAAATCACTCAAAATTGTAATGTAGACTCGTGCATTTTCTGTAAAGCTCCTTGAAATGATGTGTATTGTGAAAAGCGCTGTGCAAATAATTGTGAATTGATTTGAACTTAACAGGCTTTATTTATGGGCTCAGTTTTAAAGGATTTTATGAGAGCTTCCCAGTACAAGCTGCTTGATAACATAACACTTTTCCGAACACTAAGAAACCTAACGCACCTGCAGGAGTCAAACGCCGTGTGTTTTCTTCATGTGAATGTCTGCGGGGGATCCGTGTCGTGGAAGAGGAAGATGAAGAGGAAGATGATGAAGATGAAGAGGCAGATGAAGAGGAAGATGAAGAGGAAGATGATGAAGATGAAGAGGAAGATGAAGAGGAAGATGATGAAGATGAAGAGGCAGATGAAGAGGAAGATGAAGAGGCAGATGAAGAGGAAGATGAAGAGGAAGATGATGAAGATGATGAGTGCAAACCCAGACCTTTATCACTAGTGTTATCAAAATGAAACGTCGCTCACAAAGGCAAATCTGACAGACTGTCACGCATCTCTAAAACTGAGAGGCACAAACAGAAGTTTGTTTACACACGATCACACGTGTAATCTATGGCTGTGACAGGGAAAATACGACAATAAAGCATCTCGCGCTCGGCACTTTCTGTTTCCAGGTAAATATTGTGGCTGTTAACATATGCTGGAGTAAAACCCTCAAAGGTTCCTTCAAATGACAGAACGCGTGTGTGTTTGTGTGTGTGTGTGTGTGTGTGTGTGTGTGTGTGTGTGTGTGTGTGTGTGTGTGTGTGTGTGTGTGTGTGTGTGTGTGTGTGTGTGTGTGTGTCAATCATCTTCAAAGAGCCGACGAGATCACACACACAAACGACTCCAAAGAACGCAGATTTTTACAATGATTTTGGAAACTTGAATCTTTTAACACGTGCAAACACTTTCAACAGCTTGATGAATGAAGCAGGAATATGTTCTCAAACACGTGTGTGGAAAAACAATATCCTGGTTTAGAATAACGATAACTCACAATATTAGGGGGTTTTTAGGTTAGTTTCTATGCAGTTTCTGGGTGTATTATTACTGGCTCAAAGGGATGCATGATTTGCATAATTGCAATTTATCTGATAGAAATTTGGATTTCGACTTAAAATGCTTCTTTTTTTTATCCAAGATTTTTGTTTGTTTGTAGGGCTATACTGTATATGAAAATAAAATAAAATTATAAAAATTAAATAATTATAAATATTTATTCACATAAAAAGACAAAATATGATGAATTTAATATTTTACTCTAAGTATTTAAGAAAAAAATATTATTATTTACATAGACATATTTAAACAAAATAAGAAATATTATTACTTTAAATTTAATATAAAAATCTATGTTCAAAAATGATATTTAAGATGATAATAATAACAAAAATAATATTTTTTTCATTAAACAGAACAACTAAACTTACAATATTACAAAATTAAAACACTGATATCCTGTATATATGCATGTTTTATTTCTTTATTTTTGAATTTTAAATAGTGCAGTAAAATCATAAAAGTTTTTGTTTACATAATATACTGTATGTGTGTGTGTGTGTGTGTGTGTGTGTGTGTGTGTGTGTGTGTGTGTGTGTGTGTGTGTGTGTGTGTGTGTGTGTGTGTGTGTGTGTGTGTGTGTGTGTGTGTGTGTGTATACACTGCATATACACACACATATATTATTTATGATAAATATAATTATATATTATGTAAGATGCGATTAATCATTTTGACAGCTTTAATTTTAAACCATCAAAGTTTTTACTTTGACAGAAAACTGCAGGGAAACTGTAAAGCTTCACTCTGACACATGGAGGTGTGTGTGTGTGTGTATATATATATATATATATATATATATATATATATATATATTTTTTTTTTTTTTTTATTATTATTTATTTAATTAAATCCCAGCCTTTGCTTTTTGAAAATCGCACTATAATGCAGTCCTACAGTCACAAGTTATTTTTTTAGACAGATCTTTTCTGGTCCATCCGATGAAATCTGCATCTGATCCCACTCTCCTCAACAACACACAGGGTTCACGTCTGAGGTTTGATCACGTCACTGACCGTAATGAGAGTCAGCCGGATCCGTGCCGCTCATGCTCATTTGGGAGGGATGAACAGATGTTATTCTCACTGGCTTCTGGACAAGCAAGTTAAATGTCCTTTTTGTGCAGTATTGTAATTCACTTAACACTGAAAAAGCCCTGAATGTATTAGATAATGAAGAGGGCTTTGGCCCTGTCCACTTAACTCTACAACTCCAGTTATGATTCCAGTGTCCATTATCCAAATGGACGGCACTCTGGGATATTGATCTTCTCCCCTTTTGAGTCGTCTCGTTACCCCTCGCTCTTCTGCATCGCCTCGGCCGGGACACGTCCCAATAAATCAGCACCCGTGGGGAGACGCGCTACAGTAAGTGATTATGGTCCTCCGGTGGGATCATCCGAAGCCCTCAGGGAAACTGAGGCTCGTTAAGGAAGATTAATGAGCGCTGCCGTGAACACGGGGGGATACGTGACCCCACGTCTGAGTTTAAGACCTTAACAGGGACAATCACAAACAGCAGGACGCTTCACTAACAAGGGAGGACGAGAACCGGACCATTAGATGCTGTTGACCCGTATCCAGAGATCAGAGGCGGATGAATATTCAGATGTGAAATAAGTTGACACTATAGAAAAATATTTTAAAAAAGGCTATATTTAGAAACAGATTGTGCTGTAAAATGTCCCAGAACATGCTTTAATAATAGATGAATATTGATTATAATCGAATACATGAATATAAGAATGATGATATTAATGAGAAAAATTATAAAAAATAATAACAATTATTATGATTAGTAGTAGTATTACTGTCGAACAGGCACCGTTATGGAAATACTCTCAGAAAGAGTGCAAATGCACCAGAAAATGCTTTAATGTTAAAAGAATAAATACTGAATATAAAAAAGGAATTTATAATTAATAATAATGATAATTATTATTATTATTACTAGTGAGGATGAGACCCAGGCCATTTTGACACCTTATTCTTATTCTTATTCTTAATATTATTATTAGTATCATTATTATTATCATTATTATTTATATTATGTAAGTATTATTTTTATTACTGTACAAACAAGTGACATTACAAAAATACTCTCAAAAAGTCTGTGGAGCTACAAACTGCGGTAAAATGTCCCGGAACAAGCTTTTATGTTAAAAAAATGAATATTTATTATTTTAATTTGAACAGAATGAACAGGAGCGGAGGATGGGGGGGTATAACGTTATCATCATTTACATGCATGCATTTGTCAGACGTTTTTACCCAAAGCGACTTGCATCGGTTTACATTTGATCAGTTCATGCATTCACTGAGAATCGAACCCTTGATCATGACGTTGCGTGCGCAATGATTTAGTTTCTTCTGTGAAGAACCTAGTATTTTGCAGAGTTCTTTTCCATAATGTGGAGGAGAAAATGACCAAAAACCACCCTAAACGTCCCATCCATACATCTAGTGCACTATTACACATCTTCTGAAGACTTGTGATGCTTTCTGCGACGAACAGACTGAAATTTGATACATTATTTGCTGAAAATCCCTTCTGTCACACTCGTTCCTCACAGAGCTACTGTATGACTTCAGAAGACCTGGAATACAGAATATGAGACATATGGATGTCTATTATTGTACTTTCATGGTGCTTTTCTGTCATTTTTGAGCTTGACGGCTCCAAAGCACATTATGGAAAAGTGCACATGCATCTGTGTTCCTCATTTAGTAAATGATGACAGAATTCTGGTTTTTGGCAGAACTAATGCTTTTCTTTTGGTCCGGTCAGTCAAACGGAGGCATGCACGTGTTCAAGCAAAGGTGTCAGCGATTAAGCATGAGACGTTGAAGATATTTCCCGTTTCAACACCTCATGTGTTCCTGAGATCCTGAGGACACAGACGGATTTACATCGGATGAAACAACGCTTCATGCTCGGACTACGAGAGAGGAGATGAAGTTTAAATCAGAAACATGTGAACTGTTCAGGTTTCTCATAAAGTACAGAGCTGAGAAAGCACAACAGGTGAATCACATCCAGATTAAACCAAGAACATGCCGTGAAGAACGGCGTCTTATCAGCTGGACGGAGATGGAGTGGAATCAGAAGTGTTTAGATGAAACACAAACAGTCCTTCACTCCGACGCTTCGCAACCAGTGACAAACACACGCGTGTGGTCCGGTTTAATTCTCCGGCTTCATTCGACCACCAGCTCACAGCTTATGAACAAATACTGTTGTTCATAATGTTTCTCCAGTAACAATAACAGAACGTCCAATCGGAGTTATCTGGTCTATAATTATGTTACGTTTACGGAACCTTTTTAAAAAAATATCCGTTTAACCCTCTGGCGCTTTTCTGTAAAAAAATGTACATGTGTTTTTTTTTGTATAATTTTTATACAAA
>NW_027509183.1:1825000-1850000 GCF_051911475.1 Siphateles boraxobius
CCCACGAGAGCCGTGAAAACAGCAGTCACGCCTAATATCACCATTAAAAGACTAGCGCTAAAATCCACAAATGTGACGCAAGAGCCATTCGATACAGTTTTGTGAAAACAGGAAATCTCCCGAGGAGCGTTCTTGGACGGGACGGAGGACACGAGATATACGAGGCTTATTTACACTGCGGAAAAGGTATGATTAACTTGTTACTGTTGCACATAACTGTGTTCAGCCAATGTCAGCAAATGGGTGGATTTGTAATCAAAACTAAACGATTCTCAAGGAGAAAACGAATCCCAAAACCACAGCTGCGTTCCCAGCGTTTGCCTGTCTCTTTCTGAGCGAGCATCTAAAACCGTGTGGTTTGTCGAGTCTGTGAGACCGAGCTCGTGTTTCTGTATCAAATACATACGGCTTCTGAAGCGTTGGATGCAAGCCTCGGTTTAAATTCATTACGGAAACAAACGTGTAATCTAAGAATGCAGTCGCATGTCAACAAGACACAAAGCAACAAACAAACCTCATCTATTTGCATGAAGCGCTACATTAGACCTCCAGAGGTCACGGCGTTTGACCTTTTGAAACCGCAGCCCTTCAAACTCTCAAACACGCTTCACATCAGCTGGGGAACAAAACACTGGGATCCGTCGGAAACACACAAGGATTGAGCAGAAACAGATACTAAACACCAAATCAATGAATAAACAGTCCCTCCAGAAAAACGCGATTATGCGATCGCTGAATTCAATGCATAATCAGCCAAAGTCCGGATATTCATTCAAATACGCCGCACTTTCGCCTCATAAATTGCCGATTTCCGTGCAAAATATGCGGAGCTTGCATGATTTCATAATCCTCACATTCTCGTTGCAAAAAAGTCAGAGATATATCTTAGCAGAAAGTTGAACAATGTTGCGTTTGCTTCAACCAAGAGTAGCCATTTCCCCGTTTCCATGGGAACGTTATGAAGTGACGCAATTACGCGACGGGATTCAGCTCACAGCTGAAGTTATTGCAGAGGCCAGACAGACTCACGGAGGCGATTGGCATCTCACAACTCGCTCTTTATTCCCAAATCGAACTCGTATAACTGTCTCATCGACACATCGTTACTTAATAAACAAAATAAGATAAAAGAAGTAGCATCAAACAGAAATTACCCGCACAGATGGGGTGTTCGACGCGCACGTACAATATAACACCGCAGACAGTTCAACAGGGAGACCGCAGCTCTTAACTCTTCGGGGTCGCCGAGCACGCCGGCGTGATCAAGTTACATGACCAGTTTAAGACGTCGAAGCAAGTCACGTTGAGCGCTGCCGTCCACTTCTGTCGAAAGTGCTGGCTTGAAATTCTATTTTACTTTTTGTTTTGTGTTGATAGACCAAGTAAAAACGGAGATATGATCATTTAAACTTTATATAAAAAAAAACTGACGCGTTCGTAAAAGAACGCCAGATGTGATGCGACAGGCGTTACATTTATTCTAATAACTTCATCGGTTTTTGTCATAAAACAAAACGGAGAAAAATGTGTGAATCTGCTGACTCTGCTATTCAGGCTGCACGTTTGAGGGAATGGAGGAGGAGCCAACTGAGCAAACAAGCGAAATTGAAAGGCAGAGGATTTACTGAGTTGACAAAGAGAGACATATATACGTTATATATAGAGAGAGGGAGATTATTGCTAGTTTTTGGAAGAGTTTGAGTAGATTTTGAGAGTAGTTTAGGAGTAGTGTAGATAGTTTAGGTAGTTTAGGAGTAGTGTAGATAGTTTAGGAGTAGTTTAGGTAGTTTAGGAGTAGTTTAGGTAGTTTGGGTAGTTTAGGAGTAGTTTAGGTAGTTTAGGAGTAGTTTAGGAGTAGTTTAGATAGTTTAGGTAGTTTAGGAGTAGTGTAGATAGTTTAGGTAGTTTAGGAGTAGTTTAGGTAGTTTAGGTAGTTTAGGAGTAGTTTAGGTAGTTTAGGAGTAGTTTAGGTAGTTTAGGAGTAGTGTAGATAGTTTAGGTAGTTTAGGAGTAGTTTAGGTAGTTTAGGAGTAGTTTATGTAGTTTAGGTAGTTTAGGAGTAGTTTAGGTAGTTTAGGTAGTTTAGGAGTAGTTTAGGTAGTTTAGGAGTCGTTTAGGTAGTTTAGGAGTAGTTTAGGAGTAGTGTAGATAGTTTAGGTAGTTTAGGAGTAGTTTAGGTAGTTTAGGTAGTTTAGGAGTAGTTTAGGAGTAGTGTAGATAGTTTAGGTAGTTTAGGAGTAGTTTAGGTAGTTTAGGTAGTTTAGGTAGTTTAGGAGTAGATTTAGATAAACTGTTTTGAGGAGTGGCACAGATAAAAAATAAAAAACCTGATATTTGTTGTAAATAGTTGTATGTTTAGTTTGATTTTGTGTTAATTTTACCTTTTATATGGTATATTTGCACTATTGAGGAACCCCTCTTACTCAAGGAATAAAAGCCCTGTAATGTAGCTATCTGTGTAATTGTACATGAAGTGTTTTGTAGAGTTTCTAAGCAAAAAAGAAAAGAAAAAACGCCTATTGCCACACCTCCTTTTTGCTGAATATAGTTTAATTTTATCTCAATTTTACATTTTTTATGTTGTATTTGCACTATTTGTGAACCCTCATACTCTGGGAATGCAAGGCCTTAAATATAGCTCTCTGAATAATTGTGTGTACAACATTTTTTAAAAAGTGGATGAGCTAAAAAAAAAAAAAAAAAGCCTATGGCTACACCCGCTTTTTTTTTGTAAATCATATTTTTTTGTATATAGCTTGATTATATCTGAATTGTACCTGTATATGTTGACATTTACAACTTGTGTTTACATTTTAAACCTTTTAAAATGCTTCATTGAGCATGTTTGTGTTTTTTGTAGTAGAAAAGCTATAATTTTTCTATTCAGATTTTGTGTTTTTTGTGTGATTTTGGGTCCAGTATGTTGATACAGTACATCAAAGTGAAAAACTAATTGTCTGATCATATAGGTGATGTTGTGCTGAAAACAATTATATCAAACATTGGTATGGTAAACATTTGTTTATGTTGCAAAATTTAAAAAAATTAAAAGTACTCAAAAACGGCCAAAATAGCCCAAGACTCTGAAGGGTTAAAGGGACCAGACCTTATTTACACTCGTTACAGTCTGAAATAAACAAGATGAGAAATTAAATATTCCAGCACTTTCTGTGATGTAGTATGCTTGCTTATCAAAGGAAGTAATAAGAAATGACTCTTTACATTAAGGTAGTAGCCGAGTGAGAACAGGGTGTTGGGGAATCACTTTCTTTTCTCTTTTTCATCAAACCGCAGTTTTTGCAAGTTCCCGCAATTTCATCGCATAAAATTGCATAAATATCCCGCATATTCCATCGCATTTTTAAAGAAAACAGGCCGCATAATCAAGGCTTTTTGCCCGCAACAATCACAAAAAAAATCCACGTTTTTCTGGGTGGACTGAATAAAGATATAAAAAGCATTTCTGTGATACTGGAACAGATACAGCGTTGATTCCCTAAAGTCAACATGAAATCAAAACGGACCTTATTCACTTTCTCGATGGGCTTCGTGTTGCTGGTCTTATTGGGAACGATTCATTAGTGCACATTTGTACAAAAAATGTTTCCCTTCATAATCTTTCATTGAAACCACTTTCATTTCAGTTCATTTCTAATGGATAAAATCAAGTCCTGTCCTAGTTTTTCCTGCACTGAACAAAATTGGAGTAGGATTTACTTTCACTCAGAAATTGCTTTCACAAATAATTATAAAGAAAAGGCAAGCAACACATTGAATTAAATGTGAAATTTTGAAGTCGAAAGACTGAAATAGTATTTTCTTGAAAAACATACTCCAATAATCTTTACTTACAACCGGATAAAAATAGGTTGTGAATTTCAAGCTGACTTAATCTTACACCCTTCAAATGTATTAATAAAGTAATGCTTTGAGTATATATCACAGTTTGTGTGCGAGAAAGCCATGTGGTATAAAGAGAATTAATATCCTGGCTTTTCCAATAACATCTGATGTCTAGTATCTTTGTTTTTCCTTCTCTCGTCCGCTGCGTACTGCAGATGGTGGAAAGGAAACATTGGGAAATCAATAAGCAGAAGGTTTGTATTCCTCATAGGTGGAACATCCGCTGTGAAATCACTTCCCATGTGTTCAGCTTTATGAGGAGTTTCCAGCCGGACTCCATATTTGAGTTTATCAGCTCAGTGTGTGGAAACAGAGAGAAACTATGAATGAAGACCTGGAGACTCGAGAGAGAGTGTGTATCACACTTATCAAACACACACTGATTTAAATCACAGGTCCTGTGCATCTACCAGCAGAAAGAGCGTTTTTATTGCTTTTTCGTGGCAAACGGTCTCAGTACGAATACCCTCAGATTTATAAAACACGAACATATGCGACTAAAACACTGATGTTCTGTGGATCATGCATGGTTCAGTTAGTAAGAAATCACTGCATTACAATGATGGATGACAAATTCCAAGCAGATTAAACGCACATGAGAGAAGAACGTACATCGAGAGCTGTAAAGTGTCTGGTGGGAATGGAAAGACTAACAAAAAAAATATGCTATGAAAGTTATTTCTGAATGTTCTCTCAATGTTCAAAACGTCCAGTTTTAGAAATGTTTCAAAAGCATGCGAACGTTTCATTGTATCATTCTTCAAACATTCTGGAAACGTTACTTTTGAATGTGTAAAAAACCAGTGGTAACATTTAGACAACTAAAACTCCTTGAACGATGTCTAAATAATGAACAAACATTATATTAATGTTACAGAAGTAGTAACTAGTACACTTTTAAGTATAGTAGTTGACAGATACAGGTTTTTTTAACGGCCGATGCCAATATATCCCAGAGATCAGGGTGGCTGATTTAAAGTCATAAACGTATAAATTATAAACATAAAGTCATAAAAATAAAAGTATATATTTATGAATGAGTCTTTGAATCATTCAGTCATTCTGCTATCACGCTTTAAGATCGATAGTAAATAACACAAGCATTTCATATGGTGCAAGTAAATGTATATTTATTTTGCATAATAATCACTAAAATAAATAATTTAGAAAACAATGAAAAAATAAAATCAATCTGTGAATTTTGCCTGTGAATTAGTGGTGCGGATTTGTCACCGAATCTTTTGGCTAATTACATTGATGAACCTGTAGGTGGCGACAAATGACTCTTTATGAATCAACCCCGATTCGTTAAAAAACACTGATTCATTCATGAATGAAACAAATGGCAGTCTCTACGAAAGAGTCATTGAATCATTCACTCATTCTGCTTTCACGCTTTAATATAGTAAATAGAGCATTTTTATATATTGCAATTAAATATATATTTATGTTTGCATAATATTCACTACAATAAATAATTTATAAAACAATTATTTTGAACAAATAAAATCAATCTGTAAAATAAACGTATACTTTAGATCTTGATTCAGTGATCATATTGTCATTTTCAAAAAATAAAATAATTAAGGTAAACCCTATAACCAACATTACACTCTAATAAGTGAAATGAGGGGTTAGTGAAAGATGCTTTTTAGACTCGCTCTATAAACAATCACACAGTATTTCATGTCAAATAAACAGATCTTCTGTTTGAGTTTGAGTTGTTGAGCTGGTAAAGCTGCTGTTGACAGAAATCTAATCCATCTATTTGTTTTAAAGGGGCTTCTGAGTTTTACGGTCCCCTGATGTTACGTTACACCAACGCTGCTTTTACCTCAGTTTTACAAGCACACATGTAGCGTCGCCCCACGCCTCGCCGTCACGTTAAACCTCGCGGGCGCTGAAAACAGCGTTTAGGCCTTGACCTTGTCACGTTTGGAGGGTTAGGGCTGATTTTACACCGGGGGGGTCGAGCTTAGGGTCCACAAAGACAAAAAGCGTGCTTGTCTCGGGTCCCTAGCCGCTAAACACTGCTGCTAATGCTCTTTGTACAGGAAGCCAGAGGAACAATGAGCTTTTCTACCCACAATTAGCTGTGCTAGAGACGCATACTAATCAGAACGCAGAGGGTCACACATCCAGAAACATCTCTCATTACCCTCTAACTATCGCCGATGAATAATTAGTAACAGAAAGCTTGAAAACTTAAGCGATGTCAGGGGAGACGGCGATATTTGGAGCAGAACATCCTTCTGCATATTCAATGAGAACAGAGCAGCTGTCACCAACAACCTGACCTTTGACCTCGGACTCAGACGGAAATCTCATTCACGATTCCAGCCGGGAACAACTGCCCATTTTACACAAGTCTTTGATCTCCATTTAACTCTATGTAACAAATATTCCTCCACTGAATAAGATGAAGGCTGGTGACGGTGGAACATGTTTTACTGTATGGATATTTAATAGCAATGTTGAAAGCAATTTAGCTTTGCAGAGGTTTCAGTATATACATATACAGGACCAAAACAATGAACAGAGGCAATTCAAGGCCAAAACTAGATCAACAACGTAGGAGTTTTTTATTTCTTAGTTATTTTTTATTTTAGGATTATTTTTAAATCCTTGAATCTGCTCGACTTGCCAAAAAAAGTTGCCTTATCATAAAATTAAATAAAAAACATTTATCTATTTATAAATAAATACATTAGTTTTGTCTGTCAATCAGTGGTGTGGATTTTTCACTGACACGTTTGGGTAATTACATCGATAAACCTGTAGGTGGCGACAAATGACTCTTTACGAGTGAATCACTTGATCATACATTCAACCGATTCATTCAAAAACACTGATTCATTCAGGAATTAAAATAATGGCTGTCTCTATGAATGAGTCATTGAATCATTCACTCATTTTGTTTATTTTTAAATCCTTTCATTCACATCAGTGTGTATAAAATGTGCTATAAAAAACTTGCCTTGCCAAAAAAGTTGCCTTGTCATAAAAAAAAACATGTATTTATTTATAAATAAATAAATAAATACATTAGTTTTGTCTGTCAATCAGTGGTGTGGATTTTTCACTGACACGTTTGGGTAATTACATCGATAAACCTGTAGGTGGCGACAAATGACTCTTTACGAGTGAATCACTTGATCATACATTCAACTGATTTGTTCAAAAACACTGATTCATTCAGGAATGAAACAAATGGCTGAAACAAAAAAGTTGCCTTGTCATAAAAAGAAAAAAACATGTATTTATTTATAAATAAATAAATATATTTGTTTTGCCTGTGGATTAGTGGTGTGGATTTTTCACTGACACGTTTGGCTAATTACATCGATAAACCTGTAGGTGGCGACAAATGACTCTTTACGAGTGAATCACTTAATCATACATTCAATCAATTCATAATGGCTGTCTCTATGAATGAGTCATTGAATCATTCACTCATTCTGCTGTGGCATTATTTGAAACTCTCTATGTTGGCAGAGCAAAAATGCACAAGGTAATGTGTTCACCTGCGACGAATCACTGATATGCTATATTCAGAACTGCGTGATAATTGCTTAAAAATGTGCAGATGCATAAAATACATGTGTGTGAGGATGTAGGAGATAGATTTCCCTCTACTTAAACATTTCCCCAGTAAAACTCAGCAGCCCGTGGACCCGTGACCAGCTCCCGCGACTCATTAATCTCTTTCAGCCAAATATAAAGAGTAATATTTGTGTTAACTAGCCATTACCAAAGACAGGTGATAATTGAATTACTGGCGTAACAGCGGGACTGTCTGTGGGCCTGGCAGATTTTTTTCCTCCCGTTTCCCAAATAATGTTGTTGGAGTTTATTGGACCCCGGAGTATACGCGCTATGACCGCGCCATAATTAGCCCTGACTGATGGCGCGTAGTTAACATCAAACAATTAGCGCACATTGTCGTTTTCAGCATATAAGAATAAATGTGGCCGTGACTGAGGGATCAGGCCGCCGGCTTGATGAAAAGCAGTTCTGGCATGGCCACCAAATCAATTATGAAGCAAAAGAGAGCAGTGTCTTCTGGGTAACTGTCAGTCAATTCTGCAAAGGCTAATTAATGTGTTTCCAAAACTGAGCTTTTCTTTGTAAACCAAGCAGATTTTAGGCAAAGCCTGGTGTCTAGCCAAGTTATCATTAATTTATTCCTCAGTGACTCTTTATGATTTATGACTGTAAAATCCACATCAATCTACAAGCCTTCTACAAAATCCACAACCATCTAATTAAACCACTGTGATGCTGACAGGACAAAGAGTTATTCAAACAAATAAACCAAAGAAAAGCTTACAAGAAACAAGAAGCAAAATCTTTTACCTAATTTGGTGTTTCTGCCATTGCTTGGAAATGTATCACTATCCCATATTATCACCAAATATTGAATTCAATATTTTTACAGGTGCAAGTTTTTTATTTCTTTTGGGATCTGATTGATCGTAGGCTTCATTGATGTGAGCTGATGCAACCCTTTTTTTTTTTAGGTGAATAAGTTTGTGAAATGTAAAAAAAAAAAAAAAATTTGTTCTGATTAAGTAAGCTCAGATTAGAGGTGTTAGAGGTGAAATATAAAATAAAATATGATGTAATAAAATAAAATAATAAAAAAACTATTAATAAACTAATAATAATAATACATTTTATTTATATTTTGCACTTTTCTCAAACACATAGCGCTAATAACATTATTTTGCTAATACATTATTATGATAACTGTATTAATAAAAATAAAATAATCAAATAACATAGCATAACAAGAGATTAATAAACAATTTTTTATAGGCTGGTAATTTTTGACCGAGAACACCAAGAGTGTAACAAGTTGGGAAAAAACTCTCCTAAAAAGCACAAAATGATCTTTTTTGCGAGGGTGTGTGTGTGTGTGTGTGTGTGTGTGTGTTATACCCTGTGTGAGCAAAGTCAGTAAGATTACATTAACTAGCATTTTGGGGAAAAGAAAATCCTCTCCGGGTGAAAACGACCGTAACACAACATGAGGTTTAACTTGCTTTATTTGGTGCATTTCTGAGATTCAGTCTATAAAAAAAAAGTTCAAAGAAATGATTAGAATCCATTATCAACCCCCGAACTGCAGGTCTGTATGATCATTGGAGACATCGGAGGCGTTCGGCACTGGCGGCCAATCAGACGCAAAAACGTCCACATCCAGCATGGAGGATCCAGCGTGCGGTCTTTTGAGGCCGATGAAGCACAAAGGGGGTTTAATTATCTTGCTTTGTTATTCGCACAACAGATCTGCTTCATCCCCTTAGAAGAAGACTCCACTATGAGCTTCCGGCCTGGTGTCGCCCTCGACCGCACCACTGGACACTTTGAAGGCCATTCTTACGGCCTGTTCGTGGGGCATTTGTTTTCTGGGCTGAAGCCGGGAATCGTGGGGGTTTCTCAGCTGGTTTCATAGAGCTTGTGAGATAGACAGAACGCTCCGCTGAAGAAGAGAGGCTTTGAAATACTTCACGGAGACGGGACCCTGCGGGGAGCGACGCTGAGCTGGGAAATCTGAGCGGTTCTGTTCCTTTAGTCTGAGACTGTAAACGTCACATTTCAGAGATTCATGGACATTCAGAACCACCACAGAACAAGAGCTAGTACACGAGCTTTGAGAAGAAAGAAACAAGGGGGAGAAATGCTCTTTACTAACACAAAAAAAGTGTCGTCGTATTATCTGACACATCACTAGTCATTTTTTGTATGACTTCTAGACATGTGTGGAATTGTACAACTAGAAAAAATACATTTAAATAATTAAATTGAATTAAATTAAAATAATAGTAAAGAAAAAAGTAAATATTTCAACTAAGCCGCTAAGGTAAAGATGGTTTGAGTTCTGGTGTGTCAGGATATAAACTGGAAATTTATCATTATCCCATATTATCACCAAATATTGAATTCAATATTTTTACAGGTGCAGGTTTTTTATTTCTTTTTGGATCTGCTTGATCGTAGGCTTCATTGATATGAGCTGATGCAACCCTTTTCTTTTTTTTAGGTGAATAAGCTTGTGAAATTTTTACACCAAAAAAATGAAATGTTATGATTAAGTAAGCTCAGATTAGAGGCGTGCATAAAATAAAATGTAATAAAAAATAATAATAACATAAATAATAAAATAATAGTCAAAAATACTCAGCTGACCCTAGAAGACATGTTTGTTTTTTGATCTCAGTGGCAGAACTCCAGCTTGTATGTGTTGCGTTGCTTTGCTTTGCAATTAATCTACAAATGTCATGTTTGACTAAATTAGGCTAAATATCACACTGAATCAAAGTCAGTGGCTTTATTCATCATTATGCTTGTCTGCTGGAGATCTCCATAGAAAATATAGATGAAATGTTGCCACACCTTGAGTTTTCCCACATATGCACGCTCATAAAAAGAGCTACTGTTGAGACAAAATCGCCTTTAACATGCTAAAGAACAATGGCGTTTATTGTGATTTCTTAAGGGACGTGAGATAAGTCTTGGCCTCCAGTGGCCCTTTAGCCTGACCTTGTGTACAAACCTCCACGGCATTAATGCGATACGCCATTAGTGCGAAAAGGAATTTGTTCCGTTTACATAAGGGACGCAACCTCCGTGCCAGCAGGCCGTGGCCTCAGCGCTTTTCCAGATGCCATCGGATTAAGACCCGACCCTCGCTCCGCTTCCCGCCGTCAGGAAAGTGCCTCTTTTCTAATATACGACTCCTCTGAGAAAAAGAGCAAAATCATGAAAACCGAGCCGTTTTACGAGTGTCGATGAAGTCTTGCTGAAGAACGCAGATAAGAAATAAAGCAGTCAGGAGTGCATTTTATCTTTTATTGTGTTTGCTATTGCAATAAAAGTTTCTACTGTATAAAGTTGTTTTATTCATGTGTTTTCCACAAGCTTGAGCCACAGACCACGAGTTATATTTGTTTTATAATAATCATTTCGCCCTGAGCAGTAAAATCTGAAGCTAAATGGAAACCGGCACAATATACGGCACTTAATAACAGCAAACCGAGCACAGCGGGACAAAAGCATCCGCTCGTAATGTTATTAATGACCCTGATGCACTTCGCGTGGAGCTTTTCCCTGTTTTTCCTTTCGTTTTCCATTTTCCACTCCCGTACAGACCCCGTCTGGTCTCTAAAGGATGCGTTTGCCATCGATTACTTCGGACCTTTAACTGCCTTCAAAGAAATTGCAAATGTAGCCTGAAGCTTGAAAGCATCGGCCCTCATTCGTCCATCTCAATAATTGCAGATAAAAAATGGCCCAATTTTCCAGCAAATTGCAGGTATTACAATTCTTGGTACAATAATGGAAAATGCTAGAGCTTCAAAATCGGGAAAAATGCCCTGAATTAATTATTGTCCTATGTGACAATTGCACCTTGTCAAAGTGTGCTAAATCCATCACTTAAATGCAGCTTTCTTCAGCCAAGCACAATAATCTTCTCCTAAACCCCGAATAGCACTTCAATCCATCTGTGGCTCGTATTAGTGCTCAGAGACTGGGATATAACGACACCAGCGGCAGACGTCCACTCCCCGCAAATGATAGATTCCCCAAAAGCAAACAGCGCCAAAGAAAGCTCACCCGGATTCCAGGAGAGCGTTTCCCATGTCGAAAACTACCGGGTCCGATCACACAAAAGGAAGGGACGGGCAGACGAGCCGCGTGACTCATTAGTGGAGGATTTAGACACATGACCTGTGATTGGACAACTGGAGAAATACTGCAACACGAGCCGGATTAGAAGTGCTAATATGCAGGTGAAACTCGAAAGATTAGAATATCGTGCAAAACTTCATGCATTTAAGTAATTCAACTTAAAAGGTGAAACTAATATATTTATATATAACTATATACATGTGCATGATTATACTTTTCAGAGGGCCGACATTTCTGTATTTAAAATCCTTTTTTTTATTGATTTCATGTAATATTCTATTTTTTGGAGATTTGAATTTGGGGTTTTCATAATCTGTAAGCCATATTCATCAAAATTATAACTTTTGCATGATATTCTAATTTTTGAGTTTCACCTGTACATAGGAGTGAAAAAAACAACACGAGATCTCTATTCTTTCTGCTATATAGCAGTTCTCAGATGTTTGTTATATTTTTCTCAACTGTAGCTATGTTTGCATGCACTGATTTTCTGAATCCAATCTGATTTCAGAATCTAAAAAGTTCTGTTTATGTAAACCTAAATGTTGTAATCCGAACCGCGTATATAGGTGAAACTCGAAAAATTAGAATATCGTGCAAAAGTTAATTTATTTAAGTAATTCAACTTAAAAGGTGAAACTAATATATTTTATAGACTCATGTCATGCAAAGTGAGATATTTCAAGCCTTTATTTGTTATAATTTTGATGATTATGGCTTACAGCTTATGAAAACCCCAAATTAAAAATTAGAATATTGTTAAAGGTTTTCATAGCTGTAAGCCATGATCATCAAAATTATAACAAATAAGGCTTGAAATATCTCACTTTGCATGTAATGAGTCTATAAAATATATTAGTTTCACCTTTTAAGTTGAATTACTTAAATAAATTAACTTTTACATGATATTCTAATTTTCCGAGTTTCACCTGTACGTTTACATGCGAATTAAAGTAACTATTCTGTCTCATCCACTGACCCGTTCATAAGATGTAAATAAACATGCACATCTGATTCAAGTTGGGTTAAAACTTATGTAAACCAATGGTTGGGTTCGTCCATATTTGACCCAAACATGGATTAAAACAACCCAGCATTTTTTAAGAGTGTAAGATCCTAATTAAAAGTCTCAATATGAGCATTTCTCACCAGATGATCCGAGCTGCACTCCACGGTCTGTTTTTCAGGCAAAAACAAAGTTACTAAAATAAAGCACCACTCAGAACACAAATGTGTCTTCAGAGCAACAGTATGAGAGAGCAACATCTGTGAAATGAAATTACGCTCTGGGTCATGAAAAATTAATGCATTAAAACTCATTTTCATGCACATATTCAATTTAACTTTGCTTTAATTTGCAGCACTTATTATCTTTTTTAGAATCTCATGCTAGAAATAAAAGCAGCATCATAAGACGACCATGACGAGACAACAATATTTCATGGGAATCAAGGCTTCAAGCATCTCTCTGATTCATTCTTAAGATTATTCTCATCACTGAAAATCAAAATGTCACATCACACAGAACAATGAACTATTGAAGACAAATAAAGCTCCTATTTAGTGTAGAAGCGACTAGAATAACGGCAGCTAATAGTTCACGGTACGCTTCAGGTCAACGGGTGCATGTGATTCACTTTGAGAGGCCAAAATAACTCACTTCTCCTCAATAAAACGTCTGCAATGCGCAGGAGGAAAACATGCTTGTGACCTTTTCTGGATGAAAATCAAGGTATTAATGAGCCATGTTCCAAATGCTACAAACATAATCTATAACCTGTGACACATAGATACTTATTACGAGGAACTGAGTTAGATGATTTGATTATGTGTCGTGCAACTAAACATAAAACAAAAGGTCATTTTAATATTCCGCCCACATAAAATGGCAGATTTGCAGTGTGACTCAAAGTATCGCGAGGGGACGGTTAAAAAATGGTTCCAGATAATTCTCCAGAGTGATTGTTTATAAGAGCGCTCGGTCCTGGTTATAAAACCCCTGATCCATTAACCTACACCCCGCATGACCTTTGACCCTTCTGTGATGCACATCTCCTTTAATCAGTGCATGTGTGTATAAAACACAGGAGCTTCATCAGGTTAAAAGCTGGATTCCTCCTGTTCGACTCACAGCCTGTCCTGAGACGGGTCTCGAGTTATGATTACACCAGCACACGTCAGGTAATTACACACGATGAGGCTCGTTAGGCTCGCTGTGACCTCTGACCCTTTTACTCCAGTGATGTGCAGAAACACTTCCTTTATTAGAGGCTTCATCACTGACTGACAGACACACTCCAGAAACAAGCACATTCACACAGACATTTACTAATCTATGCACTATTCTCCATGATGCTTATGAAACAGCTTACAGCACATTCTGTCCTCCATCCATCCATCCATCATCTATCTATCTATCTATCATTTATCTATCTATCAATCCATCCATAATCTATCTATCTATCTATCATTTATCTATCTATCAATCCATCCATCATCTATCTATCTATCTATCATTTATCTATCTATCTATCTATCTATCTATCTATCTATCTATCTATCTATCTATCTATCTATCTATCTATCTATCTATCTATCTATCTATCTATCTATCTATCCATCCATTTATCTATCTATCTATCTATCTATCTATCTATCTATCTATCTATCTATCTATCTATCTATCTATCTATCTATCTATCTATCTATCTATGTATCTATCTATCTATCTGTCTATCTATCTATCTATTCATCTATCTATCTATGTAACTATCTATCTATCTATCTATCTATTCATCTATCTATCTATTCATCTATCTATCTATGTAACTATCTATCTATCTATCTATCTATTCATCTATCTATCTATTCATCTATCTATCTATGTATCTATCTATCTATCTATCTATCCATCCATCCATTTATCTATCTATCTATCTTGTATAGGTAAGCATCATTATTTTACTCCAGAAAGATGCTAGAAGATTAATCAAGTATTGCTGAGAACCATCAAATAAATTACAGTATATTTGCATAAATCAAAGGCCTTAAAAATAAAGCTTTTTGATGTAATTTTGATGTTAGTGACATGTAATGAAGCATCTCTGAGCTTTTACACTCAAGACATGAAGGAGAAGCAAAGAAAGAGTGTGAGTGTGAGTGTGTGAGTGTGTGTGTGTGTGTGTGTGTGTGTGTGTGTGTGTGTGTGTGTGTGTGTGTGTGTGTGTGTGTGTGTGTGTGTGTGTGTGTGTGTGTGTGTGTGTGTGTGTGTGTGTGTGTGTGTGTGTGTGTGTGTGTGTGTGTGTGTGTGTTGTGTGTGTGTGTGTTGTAGGGATGATCCCTGGACAAACAGTGACCTTGAAAGAAGGTTTGCGAGACGTGATGGACAGACACTCGCCCCCCGTGAACACTAATATGCTCCTCTCTCAGAGATAATTACTCACAGCGGGGTAAAAAAGGGGGAGTTTCCGTAGTGACAAGCTTTTAAAACACTACATGAAATACAGTATCACGGGCACAATGCCATGCCACCCAGCAGATGGTGTCTAATCAGGGTGGCACCACAGCGAGAGGAAGTAAAACAGACACCAGACCGACCAAACCCTGATAAACACACGCGAGACGTGTCCAATCACATACAACGAGGACAGACAGTCACACACACTGTTAATTCACATGAACACACAATTGCATGCGCAAGCAAAGAGCATTCAATTGTATGACAAATGTAAACGTATGTCTGATAGCATTATACAAACATAAACAACTTTAAGAAATTGTATTCATCAAGGACACATTAAATTGAGAGTATAGCCTAGGGATGCCCGATATATATATATATATATATATATATATATATATATCGGCCAATATATCGATATCGGTTGACATATGTTCATTTTTGATGGTTATCGTCCCGATAAGTAAGTTTGGCTGATATATTAAAGATGATTTCCTTCAGCTGAGACTCTTCAGATGCACACTGTTCTACATGATGGTTTTGAATTGCTAGAAATATGATTGAAATTACTTTAAAAAAGGAAAATACAGTGAAGTGCAACATGTTCTGTCATATACGCTACATATAATTATAATGAGAACATTGTAATTGTGTGTTTGGGTCATGGCTTTTAATGGTGAGTCTTTTGTTTTTGTAATCAGGCTTTCAGAAATGATATAAACACTTGGATTCAGATTTATCGGGTAATATATGGGTTATCGGCTTTCAAATATAAAGAAGAATGTTATATCGGTGCAAATAGAAAAGATTCTTTTTCAAATAAATGCTGTTCTTTTGAACTTTCTATTCATCAAAGAATCCTGAAAAATAAAATGTATTTCGGTTTCCACAAAAATATGAACTGATTTCAACATTGATAATAATCATAAATGTTTCTTGAGCATCAAATCATCATATTATAGTGATTTCTGAAGGATCATGTGACACTGAAGACTGGAGTAATGATGCTGAAAATTCAGCTTTGATCACAAGAATAAATTACACTTTACTATATATTCACTTAGAAAACAGCTGTTTTACATTATATTAATATTTTAGTATTTTTAATCAAATAAATGCAGCATCGGTGAGACTTCTTCTAAAAACATTAACCAAGCTTATATGCTGAAGTCAACAAGAAATCATGATCATTTTCAGCTGACATCATTTAGGACGTTGTTTCATTCTTTCAAAAATCTTAGAAAGAAGTAATTTAATTCTGGTTAACGTTAATGTAATATGAACTCATATTCAGCTCTAAAACACACACTTTTCGTCATCCAATCAACTCTTCATGATAAAATCAAGTCGCGCCCTACACATGTTTTCATGTTCACTTTATTAACGGTAATATCTAGCACACATACGGGGAGCGTGAGTTCAGTGTCGTCTGTCGAGTCAGCAGGACTCATCACAAACTGTTTGGTTTGGATCAGCGCGGTTCAGGCGGGTTGACTTTACAGCCGCTGTTAACAAAAGAAATGTGTGTGTGTTTGTGAGACAGAGAGACGAATATATGAAAAGCAGAGACTCAAAGTGAGCACATTCCACATCTATTGTGCTTCCTCTTTCACCGCAAGACACTGAAGAGAAAAACTCCTGTGCAAAAACTCATTTCACCAAACAGTTAATGTGCCTAAATGCATTTATGTGTTCTGTTTCTTTTACTGTCAAAATGCATGCTAAAAATGAATTGATCTATCAAAGTGTAGAAACTATACATACTAATAATTTTCACATAGAAATGGCAAGTAACACATTAACATTTGAAGTAGAAAGACTGAAATAGAATTTGCTTGTAAAATGTACTTACATCATATTATTTACAACAGTAAAATATTTTGAACCTGCTTGCCAAAAAAGTATTTTAACGTTAAAAAACACATACTTTAAATGGTAAAAGTTGTCGGGCAGAGAGACTTTAATTAAAGACCATCGGCTTCTTCATCTGAGCTTATCTGGAAATGCAATCGGACTGTTGCCTTTTCAACCTCTGTACATTATATACAGAGACTCTCAGAGAGAAAAGCCCTTTCTGTGCTTTAATCACAATGCAGATGTGATATTGACTGGCCATTCTGTGAGTCGGGTAATGGCACCAGGATATTAAAAAAGGGAAAGAGAGAGGTGCAAAAAATCAATGTGCTGTGCTTGAATTCTGCAGACTCATTTCTCAGCGCAGGTGCAAAATCGCGTTTCACGGGACACGGAAAAGCACCAAAACGTTCCCAAATCGGCAAACTCTCGGGGGGTTCAGTGAGAATGAATAGCATCCGCTGACAGGGCTGTTTATTTGCACACACAGTCTGAGTTTTAACACCCAGGAATTATGCAAATCATGTAACAGCACAAACACACTCATGGAAATTTGGCAGCGGCTTTTTACACTAAGTGTAAAGTGCAAATCTGCTGGACCTTAAACCAGCTTTATTTTACAGAATCTGGGTTGCTATCTCACTAACAAAGCCTGAAATGAAGCCAAATAAAATGTATTTATTTTTAAATTATGCACACACTTAAAACGTCACATCTTTTGTCAAAGAATAAGTGAGAGATTTAAAAAATAATAATAATAACAATAACTGACACTAACTGATAATTGTCATATATAATGACACTTAATATAATTAATAACTAGATAAACAAAATAACACTTAAAAGTCCCACTGTGTTGAAAATCCAGCTATTAATGTTGTTTATGTGTCTATGTGGTGTTTTTAATATGCTTTAACACAAAGCATGTGTAAATTCATAAGTCGACAGCATTGCTGAGTATTTTCTCCTTAAAACTGCAGTGAACCAAAGACAGTCTCAAAAACACGCTTTGAAATCGCTGGTGTTTCTGACGTCACAAACTACCTTGTAACCAATCAGATCAACGTGTGATCGTCAACGAGTGGATCTCTGAGCTGAGTGAGTGAGTGGAGGCGGGGCTCATTTGCATACTCATAGAACCACGCATACTAAATGAGGCAAGGGTGTCGAGTTACATTCAAAATATTTTAAGGCATGAAGAATTTGTTTTCAAGGAAAAAACTTTTAAATATTTAATTTTGGTGATCAAAGATGAGTTTTAAGGGATAAAATTATTGACCAGAGGGGGACTTAAAAAAAATGATTGAATACATTTTGTACTAAGTGGGTAAAAATGAGAGTGTAAATAGTGGCAGGAATCCAGTACTAAGTATAAATAGACACAAACAGAATCTTGTTTACACTGCAAGTGCATAAGGTGCAAACAGAAGTTATATGCTTAAATGACAAATGCATTTATGTAATGTGCAATTAGTACTAATAATATCTGAGCAATAGTGGACAGAGTTAGTGAAAATAGACACTGTGTATGTAGTGTAAATAGATTTTGCATGTGTCGAGGCTTGTTCACACCAAGGACGATAACTACGGCAATAACAATATCCTTCTAAAATTCGTTCTAAATATAAAAATATAGCAGAGTTCTACAATGTTGTTGGAATCACTTTCTTTTTTCCAGCTGATGAATGATAAAAACTTTGACAACCAATCAGAATTCATCCTGCTTTTGAGAGATTGGGCATTTAAAGCGACAGACTCTGGCACGCTTATAATAAACAGAACGATACAATATAGTTAATGTTATAGTTATCATTATGCATTATAGTTATCGTTCTTGGAGTGAAAGGGCCTTTAATTCAACATCTTTCATCAGACGCTGAATCTGCTCTTTTTACAATACATGTCTGATTCTACATGAACTAATTATATAATTAACTGCAGTTATGATTGCCAAAAATGATTGCCTTGTACAGTGAACCATCTCCTGCCTGCAAAACGCATTTACAGCAATACAGTATGAAGGTGAGGAAGGTGTTCAATGGCACTTGTGCTTTTCTCAGTGAATAAAAAGAGCCACATGAAGAAAAACCCCAAAAATAATAATCTCATTAAAGAGAAAGTCCTCTTTGAAGCACGCCGTCCCTCACTAGCTCCTGTGACCTAGATCATGTTCATTCTAGTAGGCACGAGATCAAGGCAACAGAAGTCAGATTTAACAAAGCATTTCCTCTTCATGCATAGCAACGCACAGAGAAGCCGCCCGTCTTTCCTTATTGGCTCATTTGTGCTTTCACGCCGTTGGAAGATCGTTCTGTTGGCGCTGGTTGGTGGCAGAAGCGGAGCTCCAGCATCGCGTGCCAAAAGCCATCAGGGAAAAACTCAGAAGCCGAAGTCACGTGATTCACTCGACCCACACGCCACCACCCCCCCGCTCTCTGATCTCCAGACACCGACCACTTATCGGTCCTCTACCTTCACCAAACCAGACACCGGCAAACCGTGAAGTCTGAGAGACGCGCCAGTAAACACCACGCATCAAACCCTGAACGCTGAACCCCACATCACAAAAACCACAAGAAGAAATCAGTGACACCTTCAAGAAAAGAGATGATTTTAAGGCTTTCAAACACTGTAGAGCCGTTTACTGTTCTAAACCACACAATAACGATACTAAAACATTATTTACACTTAAATAGAAGCACCTACTATGAAGAATCTGATACATAAACTTACATTTCTAATTATATAATTCTCGATGAAAGTAGTGATATCAAGAGACGCCACAAAGACAGAAAATCAAGAGAAACCACAAATACGTTTATATAGGAGTATAAAATATGATATACAATCATTGTTATCAAGATCAAATTTTATAAATCATGGAAAATGTCATGAAAGAACTGCTGGACATTTTTCAGCTTTATTTTACCGTATCTGGGTTGGTATACCAGAAATATAACCTGAAATAAAAAAGCAGCTTTGAAATAAAGCCAGAGTTTTTATTTTATTTTACAAACTGTAATATATATATATAATTTTTATTTTTTTATTTTTTTATTATTGTGTCAAGTTATTTTGGATTAAATTGTGGTAAAAAAAATTAAGTGAAATACAAAAAGAATAGGTAAGCGAACATTTTAAAATAATTTATAAAATAATAATCATAACTTAATATGAGAAAAAACTAAAATAAATAAAATAATTCATGAATTTCTTCAAATATCTCCAAAGCTACAAAGAAAACGATTAAATATGATACTCTGTACTATATTAAATAATTACAGGCACATTTTGATTCATTTTAATGTGACGTGCAGATTATTGAGCAGATAAAAGCTCATTTAAAGCCGATACTTATAATTTAAAAGAGTTCATTACGAGAAACGGCCAAGCAGTGTGAGATCTCACTCCTGAAGAATGCAATTATTGCTTTCATAATTGCCAGTTACATCTCTTTAATTACATGATGGCTCAAGCTATAATGAGGCGAATGAATGATGCAATATAGCAAAAAGTAAAGAAAATAATTATCAGTGGGTTTTATCAGCAGGTTAAGATCGTTTCCACAGCGTTGTGTGTCTGTGAATCCTAAACAAGAGGAGAACTCAATTAACACCACAGCAAGAGCTGCAGAAATAATCCATAAGCGCCCGAGGCTGCGTGAATCTGTGGAAACAAAACCATACGGGGGTCCACATGTACAGGACCCGCATTTACCTTCATCTGAGGGACTGATTTCCTAAATCCCGAGAGTTTCAGAGCACACGTCTTCAAGATCACGCGTGTGGTGATGGAGATTTAGTGCAACACGATATTCACATATACGCAACATCATCAAGACAGAGCGAAAGAAAAACCACCAGTAAACTTGATTGCATCTTACAAACTCACAATTTAAAGAGGAAGTATTATGCTTTATTACATGTTCAACTTTCTTTGGTCTCTATATCAGCGTCAGTGTTTCTGAACTCCTGAAACGCCTCCATTGTAGTCTTGAGTTTCTTCAGGGAACGAACACGTCACAATATTCCTCATTAAAATAATTAATACGCAGAATAAAGGGGCGGGGCCTGGTTGAGTTTGTTAGTAGTGTGTTAAACTGGCGGTTATGGTACGGGGCGGGACATTTCCCAAACACACTCGAAGCGCTCGACCAATCACAACACACTGCTCCAGCTGACCAATCAGAGCACAGTGTGCTTTTAGAAGGCGGGGCTTCATAGAGACAGGAAGTAAACAGGGTGTTACTGACAGACTGGGAAGAGAGGAGCCGCAACAATGGAGAATATGAGGAAATAATGCATGCAAACCTGTTCTAGTAGAGCCTGAAAACAACATTAAGACTTTGCACAAGAAAATAATAAGTCGTCTTTAATATTATGACAAACGGTGATGTTGTTTTGGAGATGGTGGACATAAATAACTCTCTGTTGGTGATTTGACGGGTTGTGTCCTGTGTCTTCTGAAGGTGCTCTCACTGAGAAAGCGCTCATAAATCCTCTTTATATGTTTCCTGGACACGCGGAGACTAATGCGTCTATCAGATGCTTTATGGCTGCATTGTAGTTGCTCATACATGCCATAAAAGCATTGTAAAGTCTGCTTGGATGGAGTGCTTTTCTTTAGACCACTAATTGCTCACGCAGCAAGACAGATTTTTACGAGTGTATTACCTCATCTCTTTATGGAAATATTTATGTTTCTGTCCAGAACGAATGTTTTATCATTGCTAGTTGATTTTGGATGAAGCTTCACCTTTTTCTGGCAGAAGTGTCTGGATTTGGCATGATTTGTTCAGCCATTTAAATAGTGTAAACAAAAACAAGTTCGGATCAAAATAATACGGCAGTTTGATATTAAAACACAGTGTGTGTGTGTGTGTGTGTGTTTTGGCTGTGCGTGAGTCACCATAAACATGCCCTCATGCATTTGTTTCTCAGGTGTCGTGTTCACCTGAAGATTAAGAATTTCCCACAAGCTTTTTTGTAGCCGTTGTGTTCGGTTGCTTCTTAAGCTCACAGGCTAGTAACTAAATCCCAGCACTCTTTGTTTAGAAACACAAAAGACATGGTTTCTGTGGCTGGGAGTTGGACAACTGAGGGTTGGCAAGGTGTAAAACAAACTCAACCTAAGGCCATGTGTGCACTTTTAATTTGAGACGGGCCGTGTTTCTGCCAGGTAAATCTGCGCTGCACAAAAGAAGCACTAGAGGAGAAAAGAATGAGACTTAATTAGAGGCCGCTAACTAATGACAAGGTTTAAGCTTTCACTTTAAGCGTGATCAATGGAATGTGAGCGACACAACATTTGTAGTAGTGAACTTTCCTGCATCGTCACAACACTGCATTTACATTCGGCTATTGGGAAGGGAATTACACTGCTGGTCAGGAATAAGTTTCTTCTGCTCACCAATGCTGCATTTATAAAGTAAAAATAGTGAAATATTTTTACTATTTAAAACATCTGTTTTCTATGTGAATATATAGTGCAGTGTAATTTATTCCTGTGATCAAAGCTGAATTTTCAGCATCATTACTCCAGTCTTCAGTGTCACATGATCCTTCAGAAATCACTATAATATGATGATTTGATGCTCAAGAAACATTTCTCATTATTATCAATGTTGAAAACAGTTCATATTGTTGGTGAAAACCGTGATGCACTACCATTTAAAAGTTTGGGATGAGTACGATTTTTTAAAGGACAATAAATTGATCAAAAGTCACAGTAAAGACATGTTACAAAAGAATAGTAAACTCTCTGTTCATCAAAGAATCCTGAGGAAAAAAAAGTATCAAAATTTTCAACTAATAATAATCATAATCATATTAATTATGTGTCTTGAGCATCAAATCATCATATTATACTGATTTCTGAAGGATCATGTGACACTGAAGACTGGAGTAATGAACTTTTACTGTATTTTTAGTCAAATAAATGCAGCCTGTGTGAGCAGAAGACACTAACACATCCCAAACTCGCTGGTGTAAAATCAGGAAAATAAAATAAAATGGATGACAAGTTCCTGCCAGCGACGCATAATGTGCAGCTCTATAAACACCTCGACGCTGGACCGTCAATATAATTCATTTAGCATGTAGATCTGATCCTGATTACCACTGAGATCTGTTCTGACCAAATATGGCAGACAAAAATTTATTTTTCCAATTACTATTGCACCAGACTGTCTAAAGAATGCTTTGAAACAAAAAGCAAAGCCACAATTGATGCCAGCCAAACAAATTTTTTTTTTTTTTTTCTCCAGTCATCGGCAGGCTGTAAGTCTTCAGAGAGTGGATATTCCAGCTCAGCTCAATGTCAGCGCTGGTTACGCCTGATTCAGTCAGACCCCCCCCCCGTCCCGTCCCGTCCCGAGATTGAGTCTGACCCCTGCACGCAATCGCCTGCACTTTCCCTTCACATTACTTCTGCTATTCTAACTTTTCCACTTCTGAGCAGCATCAATTATGCACTAAAATAACACAGGCCCCAGCCCGGGCGATATGACATAAAGGCCGATTATGACCGTGAATAATTCAGGCACCTTCGTGCCATGTAGCTCTTACCAACGATACGACGACAGAAGCAGGACTAGTGTGAGGAACGTTCCTGCCGTTTATAGCTGGAGGGAACGTCGTATTATTGGGCATTGAGAAACTCTGATGCTTCTATACACACACGCCGCTTTGACGGAGAGAGGATTTCTGTGGTGAGTTGATAGCAAAGGGGAAAACACAGGGGGGGGTCTAAAGACCAAAAAAGTATCTTTATCTGAATATTCAGTGTGCAAGATTAACAATCAGCTTGCATATAATGAGACATTTTCTTTTAAACAGAAAAAAAAGAAAAAAAAATGTTCTGTCTTGTTTTCCATTACAAAAATCACAACATTCTTAAATCAAGATACATTTACTGGAGAAGCAAAATTACATATTAAGTCTTCACATATAAAAGATATTAAGTCTTGTTTACTGTAAAATTGAGTTTGTGCTTATTTAGAAAAATAAACTTAATTCAAAGGGAAAACAAGTCGATTTTTTCCTTGCTTTAAGCACAGACTTAAACTTAATTTTGATGCATTTTTCATTAGACTTAACATCTAAAGTAACTTTCCTTCTCCAGTAAATGAACCTTGATTTAAGAATGTTTATTTGAAAACAAGACAAAAACACTGAGTAAGAACATAATTGTTTGCAGTGCAGATTAAACGGTCGTTAAACACACCTCGCCGTTAAATACACACGTGCAAACAGCCACAGAAGTAACGTTTGAACCCTCAGGTTTCACGGTCACCTTTGCCGTTTCAACACGCTAGCCTTGACCTCGTTTCTTCAGGATCGCGTGCGAAGGTTTGCCTGTGAGATCACAAACAGCTCTTAATATTTCATACACTCGCCGCCATCACACTCAGCTTCACTGTCTGCACCAATCAAACGCCAGGAAACGCTGCGTTTCCATTGGCTGATCGTCGCCCCCCAAAACACATCACAGTCGAGACGGAAGATTTTTACACACACACACAAAGAGGGGAAAAAGGAATGAAAGCCATGTCAAAACACAACTATTAAAACATTGATTTGATGTATATATTTGGTCAAATGCACTCAAAAATCATTATGAATAACAATAAAACTACATCAAATTAATGTTTAAATAATATTTTTTTAAGTATTTGTTATTTAAACATTTTCATTGAGTGCACAATATTTAAATGCACGGAATAACTATTATATATAATTTTGTTTATAGATATAATTTTACAGTATATATAATATAAACATGAAATTATATAATAATATAATAGTATATATATATATATATATATATATATATATATATATATATATATATATATATATATAAACATACAATTATAATAACTCATTTAGCAAAATAATTCTAGTTTAAATGTAACTGTCAACTTCCCAAAAGTATTTAATGTCAATGAGCAAGACACACTTTTTTATAAAAAAAATTTTGTATTAATTTTTATTATGTTTTTATTATTATCATTAAATAACATTCCAAGATTTGCATCTTACTCATTTTAATTTCAGTAGTGCAGACTTCTATGGCAAAATAATTTCT